>NW_017214452.1:0-14690 GCF_001704415.2 Capra hircus
TGACTCCGTGGGTGCCTAGAAAGTGTGTGAGAGACGTAGGTTAGCCTTCCCCTCTCTCCTCCCCAGCAGAGACATGTGCAGGTGTTGGGGCCTGATCCTGCGTGTCTGGGTTCCTGCCCACAGCCCAACTCAGGGGAAGCAGCCCCTGAGGCAAGACCTGCTGGAGGAGCCCTGCGCCCCCGCCTGATAGGCGAGAGCACAGCCAGCAGGAAGCGAGCCTCCTCGGGAAGAGGAGGCAGCCCAGCCCCCAAGTTGAAAGCCCTGCTTGCACGGAGCTAAGTGGCTCAGTACGGCAGAGCTCTAGCTCTGCTCAGAGCCGATCTGGCAGAGTTCTGGCGCGAGCTGCTCCGGGGCTAGCTGCCCAGTCTTGCCTTGCTTTTAGGCTGCTCTCCAGGAAGGAGCAGCAGCAGGAGCCTGGGAGTCGCCACTGCGTTTCTTGCCTCAGCTCCAATCCTGCCTTGCCTTTGCACATAGATGCCAGGCGTCGTTGGGGAGGGCTTAGGGGCTGGTGGGTTGCACACTGCCAAGGGCTCCAGCAGTGAGAACTCTGTCAGAGGGAAGGGAAGGGCAACTGCAGGGCTCCTCCAGCGGTTGCTTGGCCGCCCAGATTCAGCGCCACACGGAGAGCACCAGGCTCCCAGGGCCCTGGCTGGGGTCTTCTGTCCGGACACCCGGAGGCTGATTCCGTGGGCGCCCAGAAAGTGTATGACAGAGGTAGGTTCCCTAGCACTCTCCTCCCCAGCAGAGACATGTGCAGGTGTTTGGGGCCTGATCCTGCGCGTCTGGTTTCCCGCCCACAGCCCAAACTCAGGGGAAGCAGCCCCTGAGGCAAGACCTGCTGGAGGAGCCCTGCGCCCCCGCCTGATAGGCGAGTGCACAGCCAGCAGGGAAGCGAGCCTCCTCGGGGGAAGAGGAGGCAGCCCAGCCCCGTCAAGTTGAAAGCCCTGCTTGCACGGAGTTAAGTGTGCCTCAGTACAGCAGATCTCTAGCTCTGTTCAGAGGCCCGATCTAGCAGAGTTCATGTCGCCAAGATGCTCTGCCATAGGCGAGCCTTGCGCAGACTTGCCTTGCTTTTAGGCTCCCTCCCCAGGAAGGAGCAGGCTGTGTGAGGCTGGGAAACGCCACTGGCGCCTTCCTGGCTTCAGCTCTACCCCTGCCTTGCCTTTGCACTTAGTTCCCAGCGTCCTTGAGGAGGGCTTAGGGGCTGGTGGGTTGCACACTGCCAAGGGCTCCAGCAGTGAAAGCTCTGTCAGAGGGAAGCGAAGGGCAACAGCAGGGCTCCTTCAGCGGTTGCTTGGCCGCCCAGACTAAGCTCCGCACGGAGAGCACCAGGTTCCAAGGGCCCCTGGCTGGGTTTTGCATCCCCACACTCCCAGAGGCTGACTCTGTGTGTGCCTAGAAAGTGTGTGAGAGACGTATGTTCCCTAGTACTCTCCTCCCCAGCAGAGACATGTGTTTGGGAGGGCTTAGGGATCGCTGAGTTCCACACTTCCAAGGGCTCCAGCACTGAGAGCTCTGTCGACGGGAAGGGAAGGGCAACTGCAGAGCTCCTTCAGCTGTTGCTTGGCTGTCCAGACTCAGCGCCACATTGAGAGCACCATGCACCCAGGCCCCCTGGGTGGTGTCTGCAGCCAGCAGGCTGGCGACTCACTTGTGGTCTCCCATCATTTGCCTGAAATACATAGGTTCCCTAATGCTCTTCTCCCCAGCAGAGCTGTGTGCAGGTTGTTGGGGCCTGCCCCTGCGTGTCTGGGTTCCCGCCCACAACCCCAGCTCAGGGGAAGTAACCCCTGAGCCAAGACCTGCAGGAGGCGAGGTATGGCTCCGCCTGGAAGCCGAGTGCACAGGACAAGTGGAAGGGAGCCTCCTCCGGGGAAGAGGAGGCAGCCCAGTCGCCTGCTGCTGCAAGCCTTGCTGGGGTGGAGCCGAGTGCGCCTCCAGTATGGCAGAGCTCCAGCTCCGCTGAGAGCCCTGATCTGGCAGAGTTCCTTGCGCGAGGCTGCTCTGCCTGGGGCGAGCCTTGCCCAGACTTGCCTGGCTTCTAGACTTCCTGCCCAGGAAGGAGCAGTCTGCACGAGGTTGGGAGACGCCACTGGCACCTTCCTGGCCTCAGCTCTGCTCCTGCCTTGCCTTTGCACCTAGGCCCCAGGCGTTCTTGTGGTGGCTTAGGGGCCGGTGGCTTCCACACTGCCAAGGGCTCCAACAGTGAGAGCTCTGTTCGAGGGAAATGAAGGGTATATTTGGAATGCAATCGTTTATCAGATGTGAGACCCACACCTTCACCCTGAACCCTCACCCCGAGCCCTTACCCTCGCCCTCACCCACACCCTCACCCTGAACCCTTACCCTCACCCTCACCTTGAAGCCTTACCCTCACCCTCACCCCTAACCCTAACCCTCACGCCTCACCCCTCACCCTAACAAGTTGGGGGGCTGTTCTGCACACTGTAACCTTAACCCTTCCCTCACCCGACACCCTATCCACATCCTAACCCTAACCCACTTCATAGTCACGCCCTCAACCCTATACTTACCCTTCAAGTACGTACCTGCATCATCTTCGTTTTGGACACTTCCCATGCATAACAAAAGACAAGGTTGGAATGTTTCAAACATCGATCCAAGACCCATTATCCACATAAAAGGGATATAAATACTCTGATCACATCATTTAAATCTCTTGCATCACCAAAATACCTCTCCACCACGTATCCAATCGCCATTGATGGATCACATCTATCTCATACATTTTATAACTTAGCAATCAGATACGCACCCGTAATCTGGGTAATTATATACACAGGATATATTGATACCATAAATATTTCAACAAATTCCACTTTCTACGATGAGTTCAATCTTCACAAAAGTAGGATGAACGGCACCTGTTTCCACTAGGATCCATAGCATTGCACAAAGTGACAGTGAGCGTGAAAATCTTAATGATGACCACCGGAAAGAAGGTCAGCACGGCTGATATCACAGATTTTTCAGTGTTCCAATACGACTTCTACCCAAATCCATAAAGAAAGACATACGCATAGGAAACTACAAATTGAAAGCAAGTCTATTGAGATAAATATTGGACATCAATTGTATGAATCTTTAAGGCATCACTGCAGACATTCTTCAGACATTCTTCAAATTCATAGAATGACAACAAAGTATGGCTACGTACAATCCATTCGGTTTTATAAACCACTCATGAATAACCTCACAAGCCATTGAAAACCAGATGACACTTTCAAATAGCTTTGATCTACAAACAAGGCTGTAAGACAGAAAGTTAAAATCGAAATACATGAACTAAATCCTCAATAGATATGAAAACATCCCTTGGTAGTGAAGTCGATTCACATTAGTTATTAGGGCTTTCATGCACAGATCCACGGGGCATATACAGAACCATTCCTCCAACAAAACTGAAGAATGACTTTAAAATCGCAAACAAAACATGAGTATATGTGTTCACACACTTCATGGAGCAAGGGTTTCTTCGATCTGAAAACTGGCGTCGATGAAGGACTGTGTGAAGAAGACTTCAAAGTCTATTTGGCAAACACAGCCTACGTTGGCTATATTTAGTCCTCAGATGAATGGAATGTCATGAGTACTGGGCGTTTCAAAGAAGCAGCCTGTGAAGCTCTGGACGCTTATTGGGATGCGTGGTATACCACATTCACACGTTTCAGTAGCATTGGTGCAAAAACGATACACTTCTCAGGGGAAGCTTCTACATGGACTCTTGGGATCAGAGCTCTAACTCATACACACATACTTTTCCTTTGAAAATGATCCTGCATGATAAGCAAACAAAACACTGGATGAACACCTAGACGGTGAGCTCTGTACTAAATGATTTGAAAGCCAGTAGATGGAATGAGCTGATGAGGAAGACTACAAACGAGTCATCTTCTTCAACTTGGTCAAACTGCTCATAGTCATACAAGTGAATGAAAAGTGGAGCCTGTTGTCATTCAATCTGTTGAAAAGAAAGAGAATAATACAACAAATTAGCAAATCTTATTTTCTTCATAAACATTATATTATTTCTGCACAGCTTTCTTACTGGCATGAATAGAATATCTGCAATAATCACTTGTCACAGTGAAATGGATTCACATTCGATATCGATTCACATCTAGAATTGATGCCATAGCTGCTTGATACTATTGCTTGAGTGAATGCAACTTATGTGACTTCACAAACTACAAACACGACTAACATAATAGGTATTAAAAAACCTTGAGTGACATGAGCGTGAAGACTTAGTAGAGTTGCTCTCAAGAATCATGATACTATTCTTCACTCCAGCCATAGGACTGGAATCTGTACATTAACACCCCTGCAAAAGAAACGGGAAGGATAGAATAATAATAAAGGAACTTCATAACTATATTCCTACTGTCAACATTCAACACTATGTTTTCTTTTCAACTGACTTTCATATTTGGTCTACTGTAACCTCTTCTGTGTTCATTTTATGCTAAACTTATTGCCAACAGTAAAATTACCATATGAGCTCTAATGAATTTTTTTACTTGCAAAGCTAGTGATAGAACCAAAGGCCAATATCTACATCAAACAGGAGGAATGGAATGGAAACTGTAAACAATTTGATGGAATAGCATTTCCGTGCTCCTATTCAGTCAAACGGACATTCCAAAGGATGTGATTTTTCTGAAAGTTTATTTCGGAAACTTGGAAGTGGATGACTGCAAACAATAAAACGAATAATATATTGATACATAATACGAATAATATACAGTGGGTCATTCTTTTTTCTATTCTGCCACAGCTAACTGACTGGAAGTCAGTTGTCGTAACTACTACTAACAGAAGACCCTCACCGATGAGTGAAGATATATAGGAAAATCCATAATAGATCTAAAAACCGTCAAAGATAAAATGGTCATGAAAAAATACAGTGACAGTTTAGTTGGTATAAGAAACAGGATGATTATGAAAGCAAAGCCAACAATCATGGATAGGCCATGGAAGCCCGTGGCTGTCACGAGTGTTGACTTGCATCCTTCATCTGAGGTTGTTAAAAGTGCGTGGTAAAATCCAGAGGTTTGCAGCAGTGGTAACCTCCTGAGCAGACTGAAATCCAAAGGGTTTCCAGAATATCCTGACGATTTCCATCTACTAGGCTGTGGTGAGCTCAAGCAATACATACTCCAGAGGACAGAAGACAGACGTCTACTGCACTTAGGGAGAAAGGGAATGTTGCTGCTCGGCCTAGTACAAGTGTAGAAGCAACACCTCGGTGATTCGATCTTTAAAGACTCCATACATATGAGAAAGACTGGTATGAATAATCCTTCAGAAGCGCCTTCTCAGACCTCCTCCCATCATAAGCACAAGCATAATGAAAACACTGAGTTTTCATGGGCTCACGCAAAATTAGACTCACTTATGACTTTGCTTTGAGAAGAGTTGAACTACTCATTGTTTAAGAGAAATGACCCTTTCTTCTCTGAAGACTTGTGAATCATTCATAGGGTGTGGTGAATAAACTACTTAAGGATCTAATCCATAAAAATGCGATAGGCTAAGCACAGAGATGTTTTTCTCCCTTTCTCAAAGGATGGAACATTTTGTATTTGCACTGACTTTATGTCTTGACTTCATGTACAATTAGATATTGATTTTTTTAGTTGACATACAATAGGACTAAAAATATCGATATAATACTGATAACTCATGTTGGTATGTGTGGTTGTCACATAGGATTCACAGGAGATTTAGATTCACAGTTGTCAACGTAAAGGATGAATGCTATTTAGCTTCTTCGTGACTCTAGACCACGAATGAAGAGTTTTCCTCAACATATTTCACTGAGGGAAATACAAGGATGATAGGCATAATACTATGCTTCGACTCACGGATATCGAAGCATTGTTCACAATACAGATCTGATTTTCGAAATCAGGGTTCTTTCAGTGTCCTTGAACAGCATTTGTTTTTCTGGATACAGAAGAAAAAACTCATGAGTATCAAACTGGTTCCCAGAAAACATGTGTATGAATTGTTATCTTCCTGAACCAGGGATCAAACCCACATCACTTCCACCTCCTGCACTGGTAGGCAGAGTATTTCTTGATCAACTGCGCCACCTGGGAATCGACATACATTTCAAGGACCACTGCCATCAGCTTCTACTGTTCATGACCAAACTAGGAGAAACAACATTGGAAGAAGGACTCATAAGGGTACTCATAGGAAGTACTCATAAGTCAAGGAACCGTTCTACTGGGTCCTCTCGTTATTACTGGGACAAGTCAGTTCCTCCGATGATGATGGGTATAACTGAAAAATTATTACAAATGCATGGGATGCGATGTCTACATGATAAATGTGTTCCTCTTATACTATTGCTTCAGGGATGTCTACTTCCGCATGAACGACTGCACTACAAGGGATGCCTGCTATTCCAGCTCAAGCAACAGATAGTCAAGTGCAGATCATTGTCCTTTGTTGAAAATAATCAGCAGTTTGTCAACATAGGGAACATGCCGGAGGAACCCTTGGGATGGAACTCTAAAAACAGGTTGGGCCCTCTTTTGGCCAGGCCCTGCGATAAAATACAAATCAGAAAAAGAAAAATAGCATCGGTTTTGTCAGGACTTCCTCATCTTTTCTTTCTCGGTAGCAGGAAGCAGACATTGAGGCCAGAGGACTGCAGGATTTCATTGTGAACTAACGTTGGGTGGGGTGGAGGCTCATCACTCTAGTAAGAATGTGGCTCACTAAAACGGAATTTCATTCACTTCATGGACATAGAGTTCTAGAATCCTTCATTAAGGAATTCAAGAAGCTATATTTCCTTACACCTTCACAATCTCTTGGTTTACAAGAATGTCAATTGCTAGTCCAGCACTTATACAATGAGTGTTACAGGTAGTATGAGTGTATAAATGATGACGAGCAATGACAGGAAGTTTATTTATTCTCTGTTTGAATTCTTGATTTTTTATATAATTTTTTATAATATCCTTACAGATGTAAATATTTTAGTGACATGTATAAATACACGTTGAGTAGTGCTATGATAACTCATAGTGTTGCCACAATAAATATCATGGTTATTATGTGCTTTTCATATATTCCTTTGGAGATTCTCTTGCATTATACATCATCATAAGATATTTAATAGTTTCCTAAACTGTACAGTAGGTCCTTGTGGCTTCTTTTATATATGGTAATGTATTTGTTAATAATTCAAACAAAAACTGGTACACAAATATTCATAGTGACATTCACAATAGCTCAAAGGTTAGAACTCATTCAAGTGTCCGTTGGTGGGAGACTGAATATGCAACGCAAGGTATATTCAGAAGCTTGAACGGTATTCCACCATACAAAAAAGTACATTAAATGGTGCTGCCACTCTGCAAGACATTACACAAATGACTCCAAAACGAACACGTGGAAGAAATACATAGTTCGATTCCAATTCATGCTATGTACCCAAAAGGATTGGGAAAGGGGGCTGAAAAAAATGGATACTCCTTCCGTCATACTCACAACAGCATGATTCACACTGGCAAACAAACAGAAGCAATCGAAGTGTCCATGGCAGCCAATTCCATAAACAAACTGTGGTATACACACAATGGAATCTGATTCGGCCCTTCAAAGTCAGTAATTCTGACAATGCGACAATGTGGACAAACCTTATGGTCATTAGATTAAGTGAAATAAACCAGACCAAAAAAAGACAAACGTTCTGTGATTCCGCTCATATGAGATATCCAAACAAGTCAAATCTGTCAGAAATAGCAGAAAGTGATTCCGACCGATCGAAAAGAGTTCATGTTTCATGGACCTCAGTTTCCCTTGGAAAAACTGACTTCCCATCATATCTCCAAAACCAATTAGACAAATAACTGGAAGCTATATCCAGTCAAATGAATGTAGACATAATGTTACAGTGTACACCAAACTCACTCAAACTTCTCAACAGACAAAAGGCAAAACTGTATCTGTGGCACCTCAGCTTAGCTTAAAACTGTATCTACGGTACCTCCCTTCTGCTTATAAAATTTAACAACAACAACAACACACTAAAGGCTATCCAAAAAAGGATAGAAAACACATATAACATCAACTTTAAAAAATTAGAAATTGAAACGGTGAAAAACCTTATTCACAAAACTTAAACACAAGCCACAGGAAACTATATTTATAAAATAGATATCTGATAAAGGATTGTTCTCCAAATATACCAAAAAATCTAGAACAATCTCATAAAATATGTATACACCTAAACACCTGGCCTACAAAAATATAAAGATAGTAAATAAGCCTATCAAAAAGACTCAAAACCACATAGCATTAGGAAATGACAAACTAAAATAACAGTGAGGTAGCACTGCACACCTATTAGATCCAGTCAACTCAAGAAAAGGGGGTAGGGCACAGCTTCTCCGGTGGCTCAGTGGTAAAGAATCTGCCTGACAATGCAAGACACTCTAGTTCGATCCCTTACCCCAGAAGATCCCACAAGCCACAGAGAAACATAGCTGGATTTTTCCACAGCTAAACAAGGCTCACCTGTGACCTGAATCCTTCATGTCCAGCACTTACTAAACAGCTTTGAAAACATGTCCAGACAAAAAAGGATCGCATGATTATATACAACAGCTCGACTTGGAATCACTACAAACTTTCAAATATCAGGATGTCTTCAGTAGATGACAGTGTAAACAAATGGGGATACATGCAAAGTGAAGGGGAGCAAATGCTACCACAAAATATACCACCTCAGCATGAGGATTAGTTGGACCCAATTAACTTTTCTTTTTTTAGAGGACACATGATCATCTCTGAAACCCAAGTTCAAGACAGCTCTTCTGTGAGTCACATTTACCAGAGAAATCTCATTTCAAAGGAATCCTCTCTATATGCCAGATAGAAGGATGAGACACAGTCTTTTGAAACTCTTTTTTCTTTTCTATCGATAGGGAAAGCTAAGCCGTAAATCTGCACAGCCACCATACCCTTCCTTTCCTTTGGTTGTATTTTTTTAAATATTTGTTTCTGTTTTCATTTGGCTGCGCCAGGTCAACCTTCATTGAGGCAAGCCAGATATTTAGCTACAGCATGCAAATTCTCTGTTGTGGCATGGGAGATCTAGTTCTTGGATCAGGAAATGAACCTGGGCCTCCTTCTTTGGGAGTGTCCAGTCTCAGCCACTGGACCACCAGGAAGTGCCTGTTTTGTTTTCAGATGAAGATGGAATCTAAGGTGATATCTTGGGCCATTTCAGTCACTGACTCAGTTTCCTGAGTTTGTCCAAAGCACGCACAAGGTGCACATTATTAAACTGGTTTGCAAAACAAGAAAAGGTTGTCTGCTACAACACTGTATGCTTACAAATATCTAAATGGTAAATGGCATAGTATTGATTTTTCATTACTATGGGGGGAGAAAGAATGCAGGATTCATACATGTTACAACACGAATAAATATTCAAACCATCTTCAGTGAAAAAAAAATCCACATAGAAAAGGCCACCCAGAACCCTTATTCACCATGTCTGCTTTCAATCCATCAAGTTTGTCCAAATAACTGAAAATCTCAGTAACACTCTACATAAAGAAAAAGGATGAAGATGGAAACAAAAGATATATTCATACACTTGAACATTGCAAAGTGGAAGTGGGGGCGGTGGATTACATTATAACGTAGATACCATATGATTTCCTGATTTTGGAGATTATGTGCTGGTTCTGCAGAAGGTACCCATTTTGGATAAAACACATAGAGTCTTTTAGATGATGTGGCAAATGCTAGCACTTGTTCCCATTGCTAGGCATTTTCTGTACATTTTAAATGACTGGAAAGTATACTAGGTTTCAAAACAACCATGTCAATACCACAAAAGAAATTTAGAGTAGACAGGCAGGAAGCTTTCTGATACAGGCCAAGACTTACCCAGACGAAGTTCAAGGGAAGCTGCGATGCTCACTGCCCTTGAAGGAGTCCACGTGGAATGAAGAAGTACTGTGGGAAGTCTCTTAGTAACCACCATGTCTTGGGTCCTCTGGATGACCTACTGCAGGAGAAACAGATGTTACAGATAAAACGTTCCACATCACTTCACAAAATGTTGTTAGACTACTTTCAGTAAAGCTGAATCATTTGGGATCAATTTACAATCATATAATAGACTACCATTTACAGTCCAAAAATCACTTGCATTTCTAGACACTCATAACAATCAGAAAAAAAATTAAGAAACTCCCACTTAAATAAAACATCTAGCAACAAACTTAATCAAGAACATAAAAGACCAGTAGTCAGAAAACTAGAAAGCACTGATAAAGAAACCAAAGAAAACACAAATACACAGAAAACTATTCCACGCTCATGCACTGGAACAATGAGGAATTAAAAGGTCCATTCCAACCAAAGTCATCAACAAATACACGGACTGCAATCACAAAATAACATTCAATGGCATTTTTCACAGAAATAGAAATATTCCTCATATTAGACTGCTACTGTTGACCAGGACCTTAAACGGCCAAAAGACTCTGAGAAAGGAGGAACACAGCCTGGAGGCATCTTCCTATCCCTCTTCAAACTACATCACGGAGCTGTAGTGACCACCACAGTGAGGAAACTGGCAGGAACACAGAACATGGACTCCAGGAGAGAATAGAGAGCCCAGAAACGAACCCACATGTACATGGTCAGTTCCTGAAAATCAAACCAGGAACGAGCGAAGAGGAAAGGACAGTCTTCTCAAGAAACAGTGACAGGAAAACGGCCACCTACACGGAAGAACATCAGTGTTCATCCTCTACATCATCTAACGCAAATCGAACTGAAAACCCACCGCTTTGCACACGGAGCTCTTTCCCCTGAGTCCTCCGAGATGGACCTCCAGTCAGCCCTCAGCTGGACACAGGAAACGTCTACTCCGTCTCATTTTCGCTCTTGCAGCGCTCCCTGCTGGTGGGCACTGAGGCAACCCTGCTCCTCTCAGCCTGGATGCAGCCCTGTTATCCAGAAGCCTGAGCCCTGATGGTCCTGAGGAGACAAAGCTCCCGCCAGCTGCTCACGGGCAGAGCCTAAAGGCAAAGCGTCCTGCGCCCGCGGGTCAGAGGGGGCTTTGGCGCCCCCTGCGGGCCACAGGAGAAGAGCGGGCAGCCCGGCGCTCACAGACCTCAGAGGGTCACCCAGAAGCAGCTCTGCTGCGAGCACTCAGACTGGAAGCCCAAACTGAATGGAGCAGAATAGCTCCATGACCTCCGCAAAACATGGCTAAGGAACAATCAGAGCCTGTATGGAATGCAGCCATAAAAAGGAACACATGTGAGTTTGTTCTAATAAAGGGGAGGGAAGTCAGTCAAAGAGAGAAAAACATGGAATCTAGAAGGATGGTACTGACGAGTCTGTTCACAGAGCAGCAATGGAGGTGCAGACATAGAGAACAGACTTACAGATGAGGGTGGGGAACAAGAGGAGAGGGTGAGATGAATGGAGAGAGCAGCATGGATGCAGGTAACCAACCTTTGTAAATAGACAACCAATGGAATTTGCTGTATGATTCAGGAACTCAAACTGGGGCTCAGTAGTAACCTAGAGAGTGGAATGCGTGCGAGGTGGGAGGGAGATTCCAGAGCAAGAGGACATAGGTACACCTATGGTCAATTCATGTGGATGTATGACAAATCAAACCAATATTGTAAAGCAATGATCAATCAACTAAAAGAAATAACTGTTTAAAAAATATGAACATACACACAAACTTTGCAACAAGGTAACTCCATTTTAAAAACTATTGAAATTTTAGAAAACTACAAAACGTTCTCATGACCTTCGGTCTGGTGATCAGGTCCTAAACATACACAAAACAGCCAACTTACCCAATTATGAATACAAATGAGTTAACACATTGCCTTTTATCATTTCATACATTTACCCTTGGAGGACCTTACTCGAGAGAACCAAAAAGAAACTGCTAAATGAACCACGGACCACCCACCCTGGCCAGGCAACAGAGAAAAGAAAACACTTGCAGGAGTCATCTCACAACAGGAGGTCCTGGGAAGGAACAAGGAACGAACAAGCTACCACCAACCAGAATTCTGGAGAGGTCAGGAGATGGGAGGCTCCAGTTCAGAGGTCCTACCAACCTCCCAGGATGCACTTCGCTGGAATCCATCTCGGCTGAGTGATGCGTGTGCCCCCAAGAAGGATCCCAATTCAGATCTGGCAAGAGACAAACCAGAAATGAACCCGATGACCATAAAACCTGAGAGTGCGAGCCACGTGACAGAGTGGTTCTCTCCGTTTCCCTCACCCTCCTGCCCTCCACCCCGCAGCCTTCCCAATGAAGCCTCTCGCTTGGACAGCACTCCTCTCCTCAGACAACTCATTGCCAGTGTCAGACAAGAACTCACTCTCAAGCCCTGGAAGGGAACCCCCTTCCTTCATCAAAAGCAATATCCAGGAGAAAAGAGTTCCAAACGCTATCTTGCAGAGAAGGAAATCAGACAAGCAATGGCAGCCCGCTCCAGTACCATTGCCTGGAGAATCCCACGGACAGAGGAGCCTGGTAGGCTGCAACCCCGGGTCACTAAGAGTCGGACACGACTTCACTGAGTGACTTCACTTTCACTTTGCACTTTCATGTACTGGAGAGGACCATGGCAACCCACTCAGTGTTCTTGCCTGGAGAATCCCAGGGACAGAGGAGCCTGTAGGCTGCTGTCTATGGGGTCGCGCAGAGTCAGGCACGACTGAAGCGACGTGCAGCAGCAGCAGAGAAGGAAATGGCACACCTGCAGTACTCTGGTCTCAGAAATCCTAGGGACAGAGGAGCTTGGTGGGCTACAGTCCAAAAGCAGGGCATTTCTGACGGGAGGAAACAGTCCAGGGAAGCTGAGCTGCTCACCAAAGCCCCAGAGCTTTGGATAGCACACCAGAGCTGTGGCTGAGGATTCCCAGCTGCCATGCCTCTTGATCCTGGCCTCTTTCACTAGATACGTGTGTGGAAAACTAGAATCTCAAATATGCCCTGGTGGTTCCATAGTCAAGAATCCACCTGCCAGTGCTGGAGATGCATGTGCGATCCCTAGGATGGGAAGATGCCACATCCTATGGAGCCCGTGTGCCACAACTGCCGAGCCTGTGCTCTAGATCCTGGAAGCCACGATGCCGAGTTCACATGCCGCAGCCACTGAAGCCCGTGAGCCTGTGCCCCTCAACAAGAGGACACACTGCAGTGAGAAGCCTGCAAACCACTCGTTATGGCCCATGCTCACCAAAACTAGAGAAAAGCCCACACACAAAGATGCAACACAGCCAACAATCAATAAACTCTTTTCCTAAAAAAATGCACATCTGACAAAGAAACTGTACTCGAATTGTCCAAGAACACTAGAGCAAACAAGCCCATTCATAATTGGTAACGACTGAAATAGACACCTGGCCACTGAGGGTATACTGATAGTAAACTATCATACAAAAACATACTCAAGATACTGGTGCGATGCACGCAGAGCCCCCTTTGAAAGACAATCTGACAGTTTTTTTTTTTTTCAGTAACCACGTGGGACAAGCACTGAATTCTGTGTATGACAAGCGGTGGAAGCCAGGTATCTTACCATTGGAAGGCAAAGTTCCAGATAAACAAAAGGAAACGTTACAATGTCCATGTCGTGGTGGATCAGGTTGGAGACATCATCACAAATTACCTTTAACTGAATATGTTCAAAGGTGAGCTGGAATACATGGAGATATATCTCCATGTATTGTCAGCTGAGCATATTGAGCTCCTACATGTATGTTTTAAATATCATTCTCTAATAAAAGGGAACAGGAAACATCTCCGATGGCCTGGTGGTAAAGAAGCTGCCTACCGATGCAGGGAACACGGGTTCAATTCCTGTGTAGAAGATTCCACACGCCCAGGGGCAATGAAGCCCTTGAACAACTCTTGACGTTTGCATGCTCCAGAGCCCAAGTTCTGCACACAGAGAAAGCACTGCAATGAGAAGCCATGGCACAGCAACTAGAAGGTAGCCTCTGCTCACTACAACTAGACAAAGGAGCAATAAAGACCCAGCACAGTCAAAAATAATGTCATGTTAAAAAAAGGACAGTTCTTTGAAGAAATGACTGAGACTAGGGGTGCGACTGTAAATATATGAGCCAGGGTCATCTTCAATTATGAGAAATTAAAGAAACTAAAGACAACTATCAAGCTGTCCAAACGGATACAAATGAATGACGACACAGTGTTATCTGTATACACCAGCAAATAACAATCTGAAAGGGAATTGAAACAAACAATTCCCCTTCAATCACGTCAACATTAATAAAAGACTTTGCTATGGATGGAATGAGGATGACAAGACTGGCACACTGGAAATGATACATGATTGCTGAAAAATACCCTCAAGCCATGGACAGAGACTCCATAGCGATGACAAGACTTCAGTTGGCAATACCGTGGAATGCATCTGCCATCTGAAATGAAGATTCAATATGAATTACAAAAGGCTGAAAGGTGGCTGCTAAACCACAAAAGATGCCAGCATTCTTGGCCTCCAGAGGAGAATTCAATCCAGGGCAAGTGACGAAGCTTGATGGCTCAGAGGTTTTCTGTGAAAAAGTTTGATTCAAGTAGAAAAGAGATCGAGAGAGCTGCTGACGTAGACATTCAAAGG
>NW_017214453.1:0-14690 GCF_001704415.2 Capra hircus
GTGTGAGAGCGCGCCTCTGGAGAGCCACGGAACGCCCAGAATTCTTTCCCTACCCTGCAGGAAAGGATCCCTCCTCTCGAGCCAAGAGGCGGTAATGGGCTCCTCTGGATGTGGGCGGGACGCTCGTGCTTCCTCTCGAGTGGAGACGGGGTATGTCCGGGGAACTTCTTGAGTTGCAGGAAGGGTGTGAAGGACCCTTTGTAAGTTCCAGAGGTTAGGTGTGATTAGCCTGAGACACCTCAGCGGAAATGGGCCTCATCTCGCCTGGAAGGGAGAACCTCCTGGAGTTTCTCAAGTTGTGGCAGGTGCTCTGGACTTAGGACGGGGAACACAAGGACCCGCTCTGGTGGCCTCAGGAAAGGCCAGTACCCATGCGAGTTGCTGGGGCCCTCTCGGGATTCCTCTCCCGTCGATACCGGGGCCTAAGACCTTGTGTAGAGTCGGTGCCGGAACCTGAGGATTCCTCTCCAGTGCTGACATGGATCTTGGGGTACTTCTGGAGTCTCCCCAGGGAGTCAGTCCTCGTCCCGAGTGGGGGCATGCACGTGCGCTTTCCTCCCGAGCTGTAGCAGCAGTGTCACGCTTCCCTTCGTGTGGATGAAGGGATCTGTGGCTTTCCCTCTGGGCTTTCCCACGAGGCTTTCCCACAGGGCTGTCCCACGTGCCACCGTGGTGTGAGTCGATCCTCGCTTGAACGTCCAGGCAGTGCAGGGAAAACAGGTTTCCCTGGAATGGACTGAGACATCTGGGGGACTCTGGGAATGGTGGCACGACCCTGGAATTCCTCTTGCCTGTCCCGTGGAGAGCGCCTCCTCTTGAGATGCGACGGGAACGCCGGGAATACTTTCCCGAACACGCAGGGAAAGGATCCCTGCACTTGAGCTAGGAGGCGGAAACGGGGCTCCTCTGGATGTGGGCGGGACTCTCGTGCTTCCTCTCGAGTGGAGACGGGTAAGTTGGGGAACTTCTTGAGTTGCAGCAAGGGTGTGAAGGACCCTTTGGAAGTTCGAGAGGTTAGGTGTGATTAGCCTCGAGACGCCTCAGGCTGAAATGGGCCTCATCTCACCTGGAGAGCAGAACCTCCAGGATTCTCTTGAGTTGGGACAGGTGCTCTCGACTTATGACGGGGACCTCAGGGACCTGCTCTGGTGGCCACAGGAAAGGCCAGTCCCCATGCGAGTTGCTCGGGGGCCTCTCGGGATTCCTCTCCCGTCGATGCCAGTACCTAAGACCTTGTGCGGAGACGGTGCCGCAACCTAAGGATTCCTCTCCAGTGCTGACATGGACTTGGGGTACTTCTGGAGTCTCCCCATGGGAGTCAGTCCTTGTCTCGAGTGGGGGCATGCACGTGCGATTTCCTCCTAAGCTGTATCAGCAGTGTCCCGCTTCCCTTCGCGTGGATCAAGGGATCAGTGGCCTTCCCTCGAGGCTTTCCCACGAGGCTTTCCCACGAAGCTTTCCAACAGGGTTGTCCCACGTGCCACCGTGGTGTGAGTCGATCCTCGGCTTGAAAGTCGAGGCAGTGCAGGAAAAACAGGTTTCCCTGGAATGGACTGAGACATCAGGGGGACTCTGGGAATGGTGGCACGACCCTGGAGTTCCTCTCGCCTTTCCTGTGGAGAGCGCCTCTTCTTGAGATGCAACGGAAGCCTGGAATTCTTTCCCAACCACGCAGGGAAGGTTCACTCCTCTCGATCTAGGAGGGGGAAACGGGGCTCCCCTGGATGTGGTCGAGACTCTCGTGCTTCCTCTCGAGTGGAGACGGGTATGTCGGGGAACTTCTTGAGTTGCAGCAAGGGTGTGAAGGACCCTTTGGAAGTTCCAGAGGTTAGGTGTGATTAGCCTCAAGACGCCTCAGCGGAAATGGGCCTCATCTCGCCTGGAGGGGAGAACCTCCTGGATTTTCTCGAGTTGCGGCAGGTGCTCTCGACTTATGATGGGGACATCAGGGACCCGCTCTGGTGGACTCAGGAAAGGCCAGTCCACATTCGCGTTGCTCAGGGGCCTCTTGGGATTCCTCTCCCGTCGATGCCGGGCCTACGACCTTGTGTGGATTCGGTGCTGGAACTTGAGGATTCCTCTCCAGTACTGACATGGATATTGGGGTACTTCTGGAGTCTCCCCAGGGGAGTCAGTCGTAGTCTCGAGTGGGGCATGAACGTGCGATTTCCTCCAGAGCTGTAGCAGCAGTGTCACGCTTCCCTTCGCGTGGATCAAGGGATCTGTGGCTTTCCCTCGAGACTTTACCACGAGGCTTTCCCACGGGGCTTTCCCACGAGGCTTTCCCACAGGGCTGTCCACGTGCCACAGTGGTGTGAGTCGATCCTCGGCTAGAAAGTCAAGGCAGTGCAGGGAAAACAGCTTTCCCTGGAATGGACTGAGACATCTGGGGGACTCAGCGAATGGTGGCACGACCCTTGAGTTCCTCTCGCCTGTCGTGTGGAGAGCGCCTCATCTTGAGATGCGACGGGAACGCCGGGAATTCATTCCCAAACACACAGGGAAAGGATCCCTCCTCTCGAGCTAGGAGGCGGACACGGGGCTCCTCTGGATGTGGGCGGGACTCTCGAGCTTCCTCTCCAGTGGAGACGGGTATGTCGGGGAACTTCTTGAGTTGCAGCAAGGGTGTGAATGACCCTTTGGAATTTCCAGAGTTTAGGTGTGATTAGCCTGGAGACGCCTCAGGGGAAATGGGCCTCATCTCGCCTGGAGGGGAGAACCTCCTGGATTTTCTCGAGTTGCGGCAGGTGCTCTCGACTTACGACGGGGACCTCAGGGACCCGCTCTGGTGGCCTCAGGAAAGGCCAGTACCCATGCGAGTTGCTAGGGGCCCTCTCGGGATTCCTTCCCCGTCGATGCCGGGGCCTAAGACCTTGTGTGGAGTCGGTGCCGGAACCTGAGGATTCCTCTCCAGTGCTGACATGGATCTTGGGGTACTTCTGGAGTCTCCCCAGGGGAGCCAGTAGTCGTCTCGAGTGGGGGCATGCACCTGCGCATTCCTCCGGAGGTGTAGCAGCGGTGTCATGCTCCCGTCGCGTGGATGAAGGATCAGTGGCTTTCCCTCGAGGCTTCCTCAGGAAGCTTTCCCAAGAGGTTTTTCCACGAGGCTTTTCCACAGGTCTGTCCCAAGTGCCACTGTGGTGTGAGTCGATCCTCGGCTTGAAAGTCAAGGCAGTGCAGGGAATACAGGTTTCCCTGGAAAGGACTGAGACATCTGGAGTACTCAGGGAACGGTGGCACGACCCTGGAGTTCCTCTCGCCTTTCCTGTGGAGAGCGCCTCCCCTTGAGATGCGTTCTGAACGTCGGGAATTCTTTCCCGAGCACCCAGGGAAAGGATCCCTCCTCTCGAGCTAGGAGGCGGAAACGGGGCTTCTCTGGATGTGGGCGGGACTCTCGTCCTTCCTCTCGAGTTGAGACGGGTATGTCGGCGAACTTCTTGAGTTGCAGCAAGGGTGTGAAGGACCCTTTGGAAGTTCCAGAGGTTAGGTGTGATTAGCCTCGAGACGCCTCAGCGGAAATGGGCCTCATCTCGTCTGGAGGGGAGAACCTCCTGGATTTTCTCGAGTTGCGGCAGGTGCTCTCGACTTACGACTGGGACCTCAGGGACCCGATCTGGTGGCCTCAGGAAAGGCCAGTCCCCTTGCGAGTTGCTCGGGGGCCTCTCGGGATTCTTCTCCCGTCGATGCCGGGGCCTGAGACCTTGTGTGGAGTCTGTGCCGGAACCAGAGGATTCCTCTCAAGTGCTGACATGGATCTTGGGTACTTCTGGAGTCTCCCAGGGGAGTCATTCCTCGTCGCGAGTGGGGACATGCACGTGGGTTTTCCTCCCGAGCTGTAGCAGCAGTGTCACGATTCCCTTCGCTGTGGATGCAGGGATCTGTGGCTTTCCCTGGAGGCTTTCCCACGAGGCTTTCCCACGAGGCGTTCCCACATTGCTGTCCCACGTGCCACCGTGGTATGAGTCGATCCTCGACTTGAAAGTCGAGGCAGTGCAGGGAAAACTGGTTTCCCTGTTATGGACTGAGCTTCTGGGGGACTCTGGGAATGGTGGCACGACCCTGGAGTTCTTCTTGCCTTTCCTGTGGAGAGTGCCTCCTCCTGAGATGCGACGGGAACGCCGGGAATTCTTTCCCGACCACGCAGGGAATGAATCCCTCCTCTGGAACTATGAAGCGGAAACGGGGCTCCTCTGTATGTAAGTGGGACTCTCGTGCTTCTTCTCGATTGGAAACGGGTATGTCGAGGAAATTCTTGAGTTGCAGCAAGGGTGTGAAGGACCCTTTGGAAGTTCCAGAGGTTAGGGGTGATTAGCCTCGAGACGCCTCAGCGGAAATGGGCCTCATATCGCCTGAAGGGGAGAAACTCCTGAATTTTCTCGAGTTGCGGCAGGTACTGTGGACTTAGACCGGGACCTCAGGGACCCGCTCTGGTGGCCTCAGGAAAGGCCAGTCGCCATGCGAGTGGCTCGCCGGCCTCTCGGGATTCCTCTCCCGTCGATGCCGGGGCCTAAGATCTTGTCTGGAGTGGGTGCCGGAACCTGAGGATTCCTCTCCAGTGCTGACATGGATCTTTGGGTACTTCTGGAGTCTCCCCAGGGGGTCAGTCCTCATCTTGAGTGGGGGCATGCACGTTCGCTGTCCTCCCGAGTTGTAGCAGCAGTGTCACCATTCCCTTCGCGTGGATCAAGAGATCTGTGGCTTTCCCTCGAGGCTTTTCCACGAGGCTTTCCCACGAGGGCTTTCCCACAGGGCTGTCCCACGTAGCCACCGGTGGTGTGAGTCGATCCTCGGCTTGAAATTCGAGGCAGTGCAGGGAAAACAGGTTTCCCTGGAATGGACTGAGACATCTGGGTGACTCTGAGAAAGGTGGCGCGACCCTGGAGTTCCTCTTGCCTTTCCTGTGGAGAGCGCCTCCTCTTGAGATGCGACGGGAACGCCGGGAATTCTTTCCCGACCACGCAGGGAAAGGATCCCTCCTCTCGAGCTAGGAGGCGGAAACGGGGCTCCTCTGGATGTGGGCGGAACTCTCGTGCTTCCTCTCGAGTGGAGACGTGTATGTCGGGGAACTTCCTGAGTTTCAGCAAGGGTGTGAAGGACCCTTTGCAAGTTCCAGAGGTTAGGTGTGACTAGCCTGGAGACGCCTCAGCGGAAATGGGCCTCATCTCGCCTGGAGGGGAGAACCTCCTGGATTTTCTCGAGTTGCGGCAGGTGCTCTCGACTTACGACGGGGACCCCTGGGACCCGCACTGGTGGCCTCAGGAAAGGCCAGTCCCCATGCGAGTTGCACGGGGGCCTCTCGGGATTCCTCTTACGTCGATGCTGGGGCCTAAGACCTTGTGTGGAGTCAGTGCCACAACCTGAGGATTCCTCTCCAATGCTGACATGGATCTTGTGGTACTTCTGGAGTCTCCCCAGGGGAGTCAGTCCTCGTCTCGAGTGGGGGCATTCACGTGCGCTTTCCTCCCGAGCTGTAGCAGCAGTGTCGTGCTTCCCTTTGCATGGATCAAAGGATCAGGGGCATTCCCTCGAGGCTTTCCCACGAGGCTTTCCCACGAGGCTTTCCCCCGAGGCTTTCCCACAGGGCTGTCCTACGTGCCACCGTGGTGTGAGTCGAGCCTCGGCTTGAAAGTCGAGGCAGTGCAGGGAAAACAGGTTTCTCCTGGAATGGACTGAGACATCTGGGGTACTCTGGGAATGTGGCACGACCCTGGAGATCCTCTCGCCTTTCCTGTGGAGAGCGCCTCCTCTTGAGATGCGACGTTAATGCCGGGAATTCTTTCCTCACCACGCAGGGAAAGGATCACTCCTCTCGAGCTAGGAGGCGGAAACGGGGCTCCTCTGGATGAGGGCGGGACTCTCGTGCTTCCTCTCGAGTGGAGACGGGTATGTCGGGGAACTTCTTGAGTTGCAGCAAGGGTGTGAAGGACCCTTTGTAAGTTCCAGTGGTTAGGTGTGATTAGCCTCGAGACGCCTCAGCGAAAATGGGCCTCATTTCGCGTGGATGGGAGAACCTCCTAGATTTTCTCGAGTTGGGGCAGGTGCTCTCGACTTCCGACTGGGACCTCAGGGACCCACTCTGGTAGGCCTCAGGAAAGGCCAGTCCCCATGCGAGTTGCTCGGGGCTTCTCGGGATTCTTCTCCCTTCGATGCCGGGGCCTAAGATCTTGTGTGGAGTCGGTGCCGGAACCTGAGGATTCCTCTCCAGTGCTGACATGGATCTTGGGGTACTTCTGGAGTCTCCCCTGGGGAGTCAGTTCTCGTCTCGAGTGGGGGCATGCACGTGCGCTTTCCTCCCGAGCTGTAGCTGCAGTGTCACCCTTCCCTTCTCGTGTATCAAGGGATCTGTGCCTTTCCCTCGAGGCTTTCCATCAAAGCTTTCCCACGAGGGTTTCCCAAAGGGCTGTCCACGAGGCTTTCCCACGAGGCTTTCCCACAGGCTGTCCCACGTGCCACCGTGGTGTGAGTCGATCCTCGGCTTGAAAGTCGAGGCAGTGCAGGGAAAACAGGTTTCCCTAGAATGGACGGAGACATCTGGTGGACTCTGGGAATGGTGGCAGGACCCTGGAGTTCCTCTCGACTTGCCTGTGGAGAGCGCCACCTCTTGAGATGCGACGGAAACGCCCTGAATTCTTTCCCGAGCACGCAGGGAAAGGATCCCTCCTCTCTAGCTAGGAGGCGGAAATGGGGCTACTGTGGATGTGGGTGGGATTCTCATGCTTCCTCTCGAGTGGAGACGGGTATGTCGGGGAACGTCTTGAGTTGCAGCAAGGGTGTGAAGGACCCTTTGGAAGTTCCAGAGTTTAGGTATGATTAGCCTCGAGACGCCTCGGCGGAATGAGCCTCATCTCGCCTGGAGGGGAGAACCTCCTGGATTTTTTCGAGTTGGGGCAGGAGCCCTCGACTTACGACGGGGACCTCAGGGACCCGCTCTGCTGCCCTCAGGAAAGGCCAGTCCCCATGCGAGTTGCTCTGGGGCCTCTCGTGATTCCTCTCCCGTCGATGCTTGTGCCTAAGACCTTGTGTGGAGTCAGTGCCGGAACCTGAGGATTCCTCTCCAGTGCTGACATGGATCTTGGGGTAATTCTGGAGTCTCCCCAGTGGAGTCAGTCCTCGTCTCGAGTGGGGGCATGCACGTGCGCTTTCCTTCCGAGCTGTAGCAGCAGTGTCCCGCTTCCCTTCGCGTGGATCAAGGGATCTGTGGCTTTCCCTCGAGGCTTTCCCACAGGGCTGTCCCACGTGCCAACGTGGTGTGAGTCGATCCTCGGCTTGAAAATCGAGGCAGTGCCGGGAAAACAGGATTCCCTGGAATGGACGGAGACATCTGGGGGACTCTGGCAATGGTGGCACGACCCTGGAGTTCCTCTCGCCTTTCCTGTGGAGAGCGCCTCCTCTTGATATGCGACGGGAACGCCGGGAATTCTTTCCCGAGAACACAGTGAAAGGATCCCTCCTCTCAGGCTAGGAGGCGGAAACGGGGCTCCTCTGGATGTGGGCGGGACTGTCGTGCTTCCTCTCGAGTGGAGACAGGTATGTCGGGGAACTTCTTGAGTTGCAGCAAGGGTGTGAAGGACCCTTTGGAAGTTCCAAAGGTTAGGTGTGATTAGCACGAGTCGCCTCAGGGGAAATGGGCCTCTTCTCGCCTGGAGGGGAAAACCTCCTGGATTTTCTCGAGTTGCGGCAGGTGCTCTCGACTTACGACGGGGACCTCAGTGACCCGCTCTGGTGGCCTCAGGAAAGGCCAGTCCCCATGCGAGTTGCACGGGGGCCTCTCGGGATTCCTCTAACGTCGATGCTGGGGCCTAAGACCTTGTGTGGAGTCGGTGCCGGAACCTGAGGATTCCTCTCCAGTGCTGACATGGATCTTGGGGTACTTCTGGAGTCTCCCCAGGGGAGTCAGTCCTCGTCTCGAGTGGGGGTATTCACGTCCGATTTCCTCCCGAGCTGTAGCAGCAGTGTCGCTCTTCCATTCGCCTGGATCAAGGTATCTGTGGATTTCCCTCTAGGCTTTCCCACGAGGCTTTCCCACGAGGCTTTCCCACGACGCTTTCCCACAGGGCTGTCCCACGTGCCCCCGTGGTGTGAGTCGATCCTCCTCTTGAAAGTCGAGGCAGTGCAGGGAAAACAGGTTTCCCTGGAACGGACTGAGACATCTGCGGGACTCTGGGAACGGTGGCACGACCCTGGAGTTCCTCTCGCCTTTCCTGTGGAGAGCGCCTGCTCTTGAGATGCGACGGGAACGCCGGGAATTATTTCCGGAGCACGCAGGGAAAGGATCCCTCCTCTCGAGCTAGGAGGCGGAAACGGAGCTCCTCTGGATGTAGGCGGGACTCTCGTGCTTCGTCTCGAGTGGAGACGGGTATGTCGGGGATCTTCTTGAGTTGCAGCAAGGGTGTAAAGGACCCTTTGGAAGTTCCAGAGGTTAGGTGTGGTTAGTCTCGAGATGCCTCAGCAGAAATGGGCCTCATGTCGCCTGGAATGGAGAGGCTCCTGGATATTTCCGAGTTTCAGCAGGTGCTCTCCTTGTGTGGATTCGGGGCCGGAAGCTGAGGATTCCTCTCCAGTGCTGACATGGATTTTGGGGTACTTCTGGAGTCTCCACAAGGGAGTCAGGCCTAGTCTCGAGTGGGGGCATGAGCGTGCCATTTCCTCCCATGCTGTAGCAGCAGTGTCACGGTTCCCCTTGCGTGGACCAAGGGATCTGTGGCTTTCCCTCGAGTCTTTCCCACGATGCTTTCCCACAGGGCTGTCCCACGTGTCACGGTGGTGTGAGTCGATCCTCGGCGTGAAAGCCGAGGCAGTGCAGGGAAAACAGGTTCCTGTGGAACGGACTGACACATCTGGGGGAGTCTTGGAATGGTGGCACGACCCTGCAGTTCCTCTCCCCTTTCCTTTGGAGAGCGCCTCCCTTGAGATGCGATGGGAATGCCGGGAATTCTTTTCCGACCAAGCAGGGAAAGGATCCCTCATCTCGAGGTACGAGCCGGAAACGGAGCTCCTCAGGATGTGGCCAGGACGATCGTGCTACCTCTTGAGTGGAGACGGGTGTGTCGGGGAACTTCTTGAGTTGCAGCTTGACTGTGAAAGACTCTTTGGAAGGTCCAGAGGTCACGTGTGATTAGCCTCGAGACACCTCAGTGGAAACTGGCCTCATCTCGCCTGCAGGGGAGAACCTCCTGTATTTTACCGAGTTTCGGCAGGTGCTCTCGACTTACGACGGGGACTTCAGGGACCCGCTCTGGTGGCCTTAGGAAAGGCCAGTCCCCATGTGAGTTGCTCGGGGCCTATCGGGATTCCTCTCCCGTCGATGCCGGGGCCTAAGACTTTGTGTGGAGTTAGTGCCGGACCCTGAGGATTCCTCTCCAGTGCTGACATTGATCTTGGGGTATTTCTGGAGTCTCCCCAGTGGAGTCAGTCCTCGTCTCGAGTGGGGGCATGCACGTGCGCTTTTCCCCCGAGCTGTAGCTGCAGTGTCGCGCTTCCCTTCGCGTGGATCAAGGGATCTGTGGCTTCCCCTCGAGGCTTTCCCACAGGGCTGTCCCAGCGTCCACGTACCACCGTGGTGTGAGTCCATCCTCAGCTTGAAAGTCGAGGCAGTGCAGGGAAAACAGGTTTCCCTGGAATGGACTGAGACATATGGGGGATTCTGGGAATGTTGGCACGGCCCTGAAGTTGCTCTCGCCTTTCCTGTGGAGAGCGCCTCCTCTTGAGATGCGACGGGAACGCCGGGAATTCTTTCCCGAACACGCAGGGAAAGGATCTCTCCTCTCGAGCAAGGAGGTGGAAATTGGGCTCCTCTGGATGTGGGAGGGACTCTCGTGCTTCCTCTCGAGTGGAGACGGGTATGTCGGGGAACTTCTTGAGTTGCAGCAAGGGTGTGAAGGACCCTTTGGAAGTTCCAGATGTTAGGTGTGATTAGCCTCGAGACGCCTCAGCGGAAAAGGGCCTCATCTCGTCTGGAGGGGAGAACCTCCTGGATTTTCTCGAGTTGCGGCAGGTGCTCGCGACTTACGACGGGGACCTCAGGGACCTGCTCTGGTGGCCTCAGGAAAGGCCATTCCCCTGCGAGTTGCTTGGGGGCCTCTCGGGATTCCTCTCCCGTCGATGCCGGGGCCTAAGACCTTGTGTGGAGTCGGTGCCGGAACCTGAGGATTCCTCTCCAGGGCTGACATGGATCTTGGGGTACTTCTGGAGTCTCCCCTGGGGAGTCAGTTCTCGTCTCGAGTGGGGGCATGCACGTGCGCTTTCCTCCCGAGCAGTAGCAGCAGTGTCACCCTTCCCTTCGCGTGGATCAAGGGATCTGTGGCTTGCCCTCGAGGCCTTCCAACGAGGCTTTCCCACGAGGCTTTCCCACAGGGCTGTCCCACGTGCCACCGTGGTATGAGTCGATCCTCGGCTTGAAAGTCGAGGCAGTGCAAGGAAAACAGGTTTCCCTGGAAAGGACTGAGACATCTGGGGGACTCTGGGAATGGTGGCACGACCCTGGAGTTCCTCTCGCCTTTCCTGTGGAGAGCGCCTCCTCTTGAGATGTGACGGGAACGCCGGGAATTCTTTCCCGAACACTCAGGGAAAGGATCCCTCCTCTCGAGCAAGGAGGAGGAAACGGGGCTCCTCTAGATGTGGGCGGGACGCTCGTGCTTCCTCTCGAGTGGAGACGGGTATGTCGGGGAACTTCTTGAGTTGCAGCAAAGGGTGTGACGGTCCCTTTGTATGTTCCAGAGGTTAGGTCTGATTAGCCTCGAGACGCCTCAGCACGAATGGGCCTCATCTCGCCTGGAGGGGAGAACCTCCTGGATTTTGTCGAGTTGCGGCAGGTGCTCTCGACTTACGACGGGGACCTCAGAGTCCCGCTCGGTGGCCTCAGGAAAGGCCAGTCCCCTTGCGAGTTGCTTGCGGGCCTCTCGGGACTCCAGTCCCGTCGATGCTGGGTCCTAAGACCTTGTGTGGAGTCAGTGCCCGAACCTGAGGATTCCTCTTCAGTGCCGACATGGATCTTGGTGTACTTCTGGAGTCTCCCCATGGAAGTCAGTCCTCGTCTCGAGTGGGGGCATGCACGGGCGCTTTCATCCCGAGCTGTAGCAGCAGTGTCACGCTTCCCTTCGCGTGGATCAAGGATCTGTGACTTTCACTCGAGGCTTTCCCATGAGGCTTTCCCAGGAGGCTTTCCCACAGGGCTGTCCCACGTGCCACCGTGGTGTGAGTCGATCCTCGGCTTGAAAGTCGAGGCAGTGCAGGGAAAACAGGTTTCCCTGGAATAGACTGAGACATCTGGGGGACTGTGGGAATGGTGGCACGACCCTGGAGTTCCTCTCGCCTTTCCTGTGGAGAGTGCCTCCTCTTGAGATGCGACGGGAACGCCGGGAATTCTTTCCCGAACACGCAGGGAAAGTATCCCTCCTCTCGAGGTATGAGATGGAAACGGGCTCCTCTGGATGTGGGCGGGACTCTCGTGCTTCCTCTGGAGTGGAGACGAGTATGTCGGGGAACTTCTTAAGTTGCAGCAAAAGTGTGAAGGACCCTTTGGAGTTCCAGAGGTTAGGTGTGATTAACCTCGTGACGCATTAGCGGAAATGGGCCTCATCTCGCCTGGAGGGGAGAACCTCCTGGATTTTCTCGAGGTACAGCAGGTGCTCTTGACTTACGACGGGGACCTCAGGGACCCGCTCTGGTGGCCTCAGGAAAGGCCAGTCCCCATGCGAGTTGCTCGGGGGCCTCTCGGGATTCCTCTCCCGTCGATGCCGGGGCCTAAGACCTTGTGTGAAGTCGGTGCCAGAACCTGAGGATTCCTCACTATTGCTTACATGGACCTTGGGGTACTTCTGGAGTCTCCCCAGGGAAGTCAGTCCTCGTTTCGAGTGGGGGCATGCAAGTGCGCTTTCCTCCCGGGCTGTTCCAGCAGTGTGACGCTTCCATTCACGTGGATCAAGGGATCTGTGGCTTTCCCTCGAGGCTTTCCCACGAGACGTTCCCACGAGGCTTTCCCACAGGGCTGTCCCACGTGCCACCGTGGTGTGAGTCGATCCTCGGCTGAAAGTCGAGTCAGTGCAGGGAAAACAGGTTTCCCTGGAATGGACTGAGACATCTGGGGGACTGTGGGAATGGTGGCACGATCCTGGAGTTCCTCTCGCCATTCCTGTGGAGAGCGCCTTCTCTTGAGATGCGACGGAACACTCGGAATTCTTTCCCTGACCACGCAGGGAAAGGATCCCTCCTCTCTAGCTAGGAGGCGCAAACGGGGCTCCTCTGAATGTGGACGGGACTCTCGTGCTTCCTCTCGAGTGGAGACGGGTATGTCGGGCAACCTCTTGAGTTGCAGCAAGGTTGTGAAGGACCCTTTGGAAGTTGCAGAGGTTAGGTCTGATTACCCTGAGACGCCTCAGCACAAATGCGCCTCATCTCGCCTGGAGGGGAGAACCTCCTGTATTTTCTCGAGTTGGGACAGGTGCTCTCGACTTACGACGGGGACTTCAAGGTCCCGCTCTGGTGGCCTCAGGAAAGGACAGTCCCCATGCGAGTTGCTCGGGGGCCTCTCGGGATTCCTCTCCCTTCGATGCTGGGGCCTAAGACCTTGTGTGGAGTCAGTGCCGAAACCTGAGGATTCCTCTCCAGTGCTGACATGGATCTTGGGGTACTTCTGGAGTCTCCCCAGGGGAGTCAGTCCTCGTCTCGAGTGGGGGCATGCATGTGCGCTTTCCTCCCGAGCTGTAGCAGCAGTGTCACGCTTCCCTTCGCGTGGATCAAGGGATCTGTGGCTTTCCCACGAGGCTTTCCCAGGAGGCTTTCCCACGAGGCTTTCCCACAGGGCTGTACCACGTGCCACCGTGGTGTGAGTCGATCCTCGGCTTGAAAGTCGAGGCAGTGCAGGGAAAACAGGTTTCCCTGGAATGGACTGAGAAATCTGGGGCCTCTGGGAGTGGTGGCACGATCCTGGAGTTACTCTCGTCTTTCCTGCGGAGAGCGCCTCCTCTTGAGTTGCGACGGGAACGCAGGGAATTCTTTCCCGAGCACGCAGGGAAAGGATCCTTCCTCTCGAGCTAGGAGGCGGAAACGTGGCTCCTCTGGATGTGGGCGGGACTCTCGTGCTTCCTCTCGAGTGAAGACGGGTATGTCGCCGAAATTCCTGAGTTGCAGCAAGGGTGTGAAGGACCCTTTGGAAGTTCCAGAGTTTAGGTGTGAATAGCATCGAGACGCCTCAGCGGAAATGGGCCTCATCTCGCCTGGAGGGGAGAACCTCCTGGATTTTCTCGAGTTGCGGCAGGTGCTCTCGGACTTACGACGGGGACCTCAGGGACCCGTTCTGGTGGCCTCAGGAAAGGCCAGTCCCCATGCGAGTTGCTCGGGGCCTCTTCGGGATTCCTCTCCCGTCGATGCCTGGGCCTAAGACCTTGTGTGGAGTCGGTGCGGAACCTGAGGATTCCTCTCCAGTGCTGACATGGATCTTGGGTACTTCTGGAGTCTCCCCAGGGGAGTCAGTCCTCGTCTCGAGTGGGGCATGCACGGTGCGTCTTTCCTCCCGAGCTGTAGCAGCAGTGTCACCGCTTCCCTTCGCGTGGATCAAGAGATCTTTGGCTTTCACCTCGAGGCTTTCCCACGGGCTTTCCCACGAGGCTTTCCCACAGGGCTGTCCCATGTACCACCGTGGTGTGAGTCGATCCTCGACTTGAAATTAGAGGCAGTGCAGGGAAAACAGGTTTCCCCTGGAATGGACTGAGAAATCTGGGGACTCTGGGAAATGGTAGGCACGACCCTGGAGTTCCTCTCGCCTTTCCTGTGGAGAGCGCCTCCTCTTGAGATGCGACGGGAATGCCGGGAATTCTTTCCCGACCACGCAGGGAAAGGATCCCTCCTCTCGAGCTAGGAGCGGAAACGGGTCTCCTCTGGATGTGGGCGTGAACTCTCGTGCTTCCTCTCGAGTGGAGACGAGTATGTCGGGGAACTTCTAGAGTTGCAGCAAGGGTGTGAAGGACCCTTTGGATGTTCCAGAGGTTAAGTGTGATTAGCCTCGAGACGCCTCAGCGGAAATGGGCCTCATCTAGCCCTGGAGGGGAGAACCTCCTGGATTTTCTCGAGTTGCGGCAGGTGCTCTCGACTTACGACGGGGAACCTCAGGGACCCGCTCTTGTGGCCTCAGGAAAGGCCAGTCCCCATGCGAGTTTCTCGGGGCCTCTCGGGATTCCCTCCCGTCGATGCTGGGGCCTAAGACCTTGTGTGGAGTCAGTGCCGGAACCTGAGGATTCCTCTCCAGTGCTGACATGGATTTTGGGTACTTCTGGAGTATCCCCAGGGGAGTCAGTCCTCCTCTCGAGTGGGGGCATGCACGTGCGCTTTCTCCCGAGCTGTAGCAGCAGTCTCGCGCTTCCCTTCGCGTGGATCAAGGGATCTGCGGTTTCCAGGTTTTCCCAGGAGGCTTTCCCACGAGGCTTTCCCACAGGGCTGTACCACGTGCCACCGTGGTGTGAGTCGATCCTCGGCTTGAAAGTCGAGGCAGTGCAGGGAAAAAAGGTTTCCCTGGAATGAACTGAAACATCTGGAGGACTCTGGGAATGGTGGCACGATCCTGGATTTCCTCTCGCCTTTCCTGTTGAGAGCGCCTCCTCCTTGAGTTGCGACGGAATGCCGGGAATTCTTTCCCGACCACGCGGGAAAATCCCTTCTCCTTCCGGCAGGGAAACGGATCCCTCATCTCGAGCTAG
>NW_017214454.1:0-14687 GCF_001704415.2 Capra hircus
GCGGAAGTAGACATCCCCTGAAGCAATAGTATAAGAGGAACACATTTATCATGTAGACATCGCATCCCATGCATTTGTAATAATTTTTCAGTTATACCCATCATCATCGGAGGAACTGACTTGTCCCTAATAACGAGAGGACCCAGTAGAACGGTTCCTTGACTTATGAGTACTTCCTATGAGTACCCTTATGAGTCCTTCTTCCAATGTTGTTTCTCCTAGTTTGGTCATGAACAGTAGAAGCTGATGGCAGTGGTCCTTGAAATGTATGTCGATTCCCAGGTGGCGCAGTTGATCAAGAAATACTCTGCCTACCAGTGCAGGAGGTGGAAGTGATGTGGGTTTGATCCCTGGTTCAGGAAGATAACAATTCATACACATGTTTTCTGGGAACCAGTTTGATACTCATGAGTTTTTTCTTCTGTATCCAGAAAAACAAATGCTGTTCAAGGACACTGAAAGAACCCTGATTTCGAAAATCAGATCTGTATTGTGAACAATGCTTCGATATCCGTGAGTCGAAGCATAGTATTATGCCTATCATCCTTGTATTTCCCTCAGTGAAATATGTTGAGGAAAACTCTTCATTCGTGGTCTAGAGTCACGAAGAAGCTAAATAGCATTCATCCTTTACGTTGACAACTGTGAATCTAAATCTCCTGTGAATCCTATGTGACAACCACACATACCAACATGAGTTATCAGTATTATATCGATATTTTTAGTCCTATTGTATGTCAACTAAAAAAATCAATATCTAATTGTACATGAAGTCAAGACATAAAGTCAGTGCAAATACAAAATGTTCCATCCTTTGAGAAAGGAGAAAAACATCTCTGTGCTTAGCCTATCGCATTTTTATGGATTAGATCCTTAAGTAGTTTATTCACCACACCCTATGAATGATTCACAAGTCTTCAGAGAAGAAAGGGTCATTTCTCTTAAACAATGAGTAGTTCAACTCTTCTCAAAGCAAAGTCATAAGTGAGTCTAATTTTGCGTGAGCCCATGAAAACTCAGTGTTTTCATTATGCTTGTGCTTATGATGGGAGGAGGTCTGAGAAGGCGCTTCTGAAGGATTATTCATACCAGTCTTTCTCATATGTATGGAGTCTTTAAAGATCGAATCACCGAGGTGTTGCTTCTACACTTGTACTAGGCCGAGCAGCAACATTCCCTTTCTCCCTAAGTGCAGTAGACGTCTGTCTTCTGTCCTCTGGAGTATGTATTGCTTGAGCTCACCACAGCCTAGTAGATGGAAATCGTCAGGATATTCTGGAAACCCTTTGGATTTCAGTCTGCTCAGGAGGTTACCACTGCTGCAAACCTCTGGATTTTACCACGCACTTTTAACAACCTCAGATGAAGGATACAAGTCAACACTCGTGACAGCCACGGGCTTCCATGGCCTATCCATGATTGTTGGCTTTGCTTTCATAATCATCCTGTTTCTTATACCAACTAAACTGTCACTGTATTTTTTCATGACCATTTTATCTTTGACGGTTTTTAGATCTATTATGGATTTTCCTATATATCTTCACTCATCGGTGAGGGTCTTCTGTTAGTAGTAGTTACGACAACTGACTTCCAGTCAGTTAGCTGTGGCAGAATAGAAAAAAGAATGACCCACTGTATATTATTCGTATTATGTATCAATATATTATTCGTTTTATTGTTTGCAGTCATCCACTTCCAAGTTTCCGAAATAAACTTTCAGAAAAATCACATCCTTTGGAATGTCCGTTTGACTGAATAGGAGCACGGAAATGCTATTCCATAAAATTGTTTACAGTTTCCATTCCATTCCTCCTGTTTGATGTAGATATTGGCCTTTGGTTCTATCACTAGCTTTGCAAGTAAAAAAATTCATTAGAGCTCATATGGTAATTTTACTGTTGGCAATAAGTTTAGCATAAAATGAACACAGAAGAGGTTACAGTAGACCAAATATGAAAGTCAGTTGAAAAGAAAACATAGTGTTGAATGTTGACAGTAGGAATATAGTTATGAAGTTCCTTTATTATTATTCTATCCTTCCCGTTTCTTTTGCAGGGTGTTAATGTACAGATTCCAGTCCTATGGCTGGAGTGAAGAATAGTATCATGATTCTTGAGAGCAACTCTACTAAGTCTTCACGCTCATGTCACTCAAGGTTTTTTAATACCTATTATGTTAGTCGTGTTTGTAGTTTGTGAAGTCACATAAGTTGCATTCACTCAAGCAATAGTATCAAACAGCTATGGCATCAATTCTAGATGTGAATCGATATCGAATGTGAATCCATTTCACTGTGACAAGTGATTATTGCAGATATTCTATTCATGCCAGTAAGAAAGCTGTGCAGAAATAATATAATGTTTATGAAGAAAATAAGATTTGCTAATTTGTTGTATTATTCTCTTTCTTTTCAACAGATTGAATGACAACAGGCTCCACTTTTCATTCACTTGTATGACTATGAGCAGTTTGACCAAGTTGAAGAAGATGACTCGTTTGTAGTCTTCCTCATCAGCTCATTCCATCTACTGGCTTTCAAATCATTTAGTACAGAGCTCACCGTCTAGGTGTTCATCCAGTGTTTTGTTTGCTTATCATGCAGGATCATTTTCAAAGGAAAAGTATGTGTGTATGAGTTAGAGCTCTGATCCCAAGAGTCCATGTAGAAGCTTCCCCTGAGAAGTGTATCGTTTTTGCACCAATGCTACTGAAACGTGTGAATGTGGTATACCACGCATCCCAATAAGCGTCCAGAGCTTCACAGGCTGCTTCTTTGAAACGCCCAGTACTCATGACATTCCATTCATCTGAGGACTAAATATAGCCAACGTAGGCTGTGTTTGCCAAATAGACTTTGAAGTCTTCTTCACACAGTCCTTCATCGACGCCAGTTTTCAGATCGAAGAAACCCTTGCCCCATGAAGTGTGTGAACACATATACTCATGTTTTGTTTGCGATTTTAAAGTCATTCTTCAGTTTTGTTGGAGGAATGGTTCTGTATATGCCCCGTGGATCTGTGCATGAAAGCCCTAATAACTAATGTGAATCGACTTCACTACCAAGGGATGTTTTCATATCTATTGAGGATTTAGTTCATGTATTTCGATTTTAACTTTCTGTCTTACAGCCTTGTTTGTAGATCAAAGCTATTTGAAAGTGTCATCTGGTTTTCAATGGCTTGTGAGGTTATTCATGAGTGGTTTATAAAACCGAATGGATTGTACGTAGCCATACTTTGTTGTCATTCTATGAATTTGAAGAATGTCTGAAGAATGTCTGCAGTGATGCCTTAAAGATTCATACAATTGATGTCCAATATTTATCTCAATAGACTTGCTTTCAATTTGTAGTTTCCTATGCATATGTCTTTCTTTATGGATTTGGGTAGAAGTCGTATTGGAACACTGAAAAATCTGTGATATCAGCCGTGCTGACCTTCTTTCCGGTGGTCATCATTAAGATTTTCACGCTCACTGTCACTTTGTGCAATGCTATGGATCCTAGTGGAAACAGGTGCCGTTCATCCTACTTTTGTGAAGATTGAACTCATCGTAGAAAGTGGAATTTGTTGAAATATTTATGGTATCAATATATCCTGTGTATATAATTACCCAGATTACGGGTGCGTATCTGATTGCTAAGTTATAAAATGTATGAGATAGATGTGATCCATCAATGGCGATTGGATACGTGGTGGAGAGGTATTTTGGTGATGCAAGAGATTTAAATGATGTGATCAGAGTATTTATATCCCTTTTATGTGGATAATGGGTCTTGGATCGATGTTTGAAACATTCCAACCTTGTCTTTTGTTATGCATGGGAAGTGTCCAAAACGAAGATGATGCAGGTACGTACTTCAAGGGTAAGTATAGGGTTGAGGGCGTGACTATGAAGTGGGTTAGGGTTAGGATGTGGATAGGGTGTCGGGTGAGGGAAGGGTTAAGGTTACAGTGTGCAGAACAGCCCCCCAACTTGTTAGGGTGAGGGGTGAGAGGGTTAGGTTAGGGGTGAGGGTGAGGGTAACAGGGTGAGGGGTGGGTGAGGGTGGTAAGGGCTCGGGGTGAGGGTTCAGGGTGAAGGTGTGGGTCTCACATCTGATAAACGATTGCATTCCAAATATACCCTTCATTTCCCTCGAACAGAGCTCTCACTGTTGGAGCCCTTGGCAGTGTGGAAGCCACCGGCCCCTAAGCCACCACAAGAACGCCTGGGGCCTAGGTGCAAAGGCAAGGCAGGAGCAGAGCTGAGGCCAGGAAGGTGCCAGTGGCGTCTCCCAACCTCGTGCAGACTGCTCCTTCCTGGGCAGGAAGTCTAGAAGCCAGGCAAGTCTGGGCAAGGCTCGCCCCAGCAGAGCAGCCTCGCGCAAGGAACTCTGCCAGATCAGGGCTCTCAGCGGAGCTGGAGCTCTGCCATACTGGAGGCGCACTCGGCTCCACCCCAGCAAGGCTTGCAGCAGCAGGCGACTGGGCTGCCTCCTCTTCCCCGGAGGAGGCTCCCTTCCACTTGTCCTGTGCACTCGGCTTCCAGGCGGAGCCATACCTCGCCTCCTGCAGGTCTTGGCTCAGGGTTACTTCCCCTGAGCTGGGGTTGTGGGCGGGAACCCAGACACGCAGGGCAGGCCCAACAACCTGCACACAGCTCTGCTATTAGGGAACCTATGTATTTCAGGCAAATGATGGGAGACCACAAGTGAGTCGCCAGCCTGCTGGCTGCAGACACCACCCAGCACTCTCAATGTGGCGCTGAGTCTGGACAGCAAGCAACAGCTGAAGGAGCTCTGCAGTTGCCCTTCCCTTCCCGTGAGCTCTCAGTGCTGGAGCCCTTGGCCTCAGCGATCCCTAAGCACATGTCTCTGCTGGGGAGGAGAGTGCTAGGGAACTACGTCTCTCACACACACTTTCTGTCAGCCTCTAGTGTGGGGATGCAAAACCCAGCCAGGGGCCCTTGGAACCTGGTGCTCTCCGTGCGGCGCTTGTCTGGGCGGCCAAGCAACCGCTGAGGAGCCCTGCAGTTGCCCTTCCTTCCCTCTGACAGAGCTTTCACTGCTGGAGCCCTTGGCAGTGTGCAACCCACCAGCCCCTAAGCCCTCCCAAGGACGCTGGGACCTAAGTGCAAAGGCAAGGCAGGGGGAGCTGAGGCAGGAAGGCGCCAGTGGCGTCTCCCAGGCTCCTCAGCCTGCTCCTTCCTGGGGAGGGAGCCTAAAAGCAAGGCAAGTCTGGGCAAGGCGAGCCCGGCCGAGCAGCCTCGCGCCAGAACTCTGCCAGATCGGGGCTCTGAGCAGAGCTAGAGCTCTGCCGTACTGGAGGCCACTTAGCTCCGTGCAAGCAGGGCTTTCCTCTTGACTGGGCTCGGCTGCCTCCTCTTCCCCGAGGAGGCTCGCTACACTGCTGCTGTGCTCTCGCCTATCAGGCGGGCGCGCAGGGCTCCTCCAGCAGGTCTTGCCTCAGGGGCTGCTTCCCCTGAGTTGGGCTGTGGGCGGGAACCCAGACACGCAGGATCAGGCCCCCAACCACCTGCACATGTCTCTGCTGGGGAGGAGAGTGCTAGGGAACCTACGTCTCTCACACACTTTCTAGGCACCCACGGAGTCAGCCTCTGGGAGTGTGGGGATGCAAAACCCAGCCAGGGGCCCTTGGAACCTGGTGCTCTCCGTGCGGAGCTTTGTCTGGGCGGCCAAGGAACCGCTGAAGGAGCCCTGCTGTTGCCCTTCGCTTCCCTCTGACAGAGCTTTCACTGCTGGAGCCCTTGGCAGTGTGCAACCCACCAGCCCCTAAGCCCTCCTCAAGGACGCTTGGGACCTAAGTGCAAAGGCAAGGCAGGGGTAGAGCTGAAGCCAGGAAGGCGCCAGTGGCGTTTCCAGCCTCACACAGCCTGCTCCTTCCTGGGGAGGAGCCTTAAAGCAAGGCAAGTCTGGCAAGGCTCGCCTATGGCAGAGCATCTTGGCCCCAGGAACTCTGCCAGATCGGGCTCTGAACAGAGCTAGAGATCTGCCGTACTGGAGGCGCACTTAGCTCCGTGCAAGCAGGGCTTTCAGCTTGACGGGCTGCTGCCTCCTCTTCCCCCGAGGAGGCTCGCTTCCCTGCTGGCTGTGCACTCGCCTATCAGGCGGGGCGCAGGGCTCCTCCAGCAGGTCTTGCCTCAGGGGCTGCTTCCCCTGAGTTGGGGCTGTGGGCAGGAACCCAGACACGCAGGATCAGGCCCCAAACACCTGCACATGTCTCTGCTGGGGAGGAGAGTGCTAGGGAACCTACGTCTGTCATACACTTTCTGGGCACCCAAGGAATCAGCCTCCGTGTGTGCGGGGCTGAAAACCCCAGCCAGGGGCCCTGGAGCCTGGTGCTCTCCGTGTGGCGCTGATCTGGGCGGCCAAGCAACCGCTGGAGGAGCCCTGCAGTTGCCCTTCCCTTCCCTCTGACAGATTCTCACTGCTGAGCCCTTGGCAGTGTGCAACCCACCAGCCCCTAAGCTCTCCTTAAGGAGGACTGGGACCTAAGTGCAAAGGCAAGGCAGGATTGGAGCTGAGGCAAGAAAGGCGCCAGTGGCGACTCCCAGGCTCCTGCTGCCTGCTCCTTCCTGGAGAGGCAGCCTAAAAGCAAGGCAAGTCTGGGCAAGGCTAGCCCCCGGCAGAGCAGCCTCGCGCCAGGAACTCTGCCAGATCGGGGCTCTGAGCAGAGCTAGAGCTCTGCCGTACTGGAGGCGCACTTAGCTCCGTGCAAGCAGGGCTTTCAACTTGACGGGCTGGGCTGCCTCCTCTTCCCCCGAGGAGGCTCGCTTCCCTGCTGGCTGTGCACTCGCCTATCAGGCGGGGGCGCAGGGCTCCTCCAGCAGGTCTTGCCTCAGGGGCTGCTTCCCCTGAGTTGGGGCTGTGGGCAGGAACCCAGACACGCAGGATCAGGCCCCAAACACCTGCACATGTCTCTGCTGGGGAGGAGAGTGCTAGGGAACCTACGTCTGTCATACACTTTCTGGGCCCAGGAATCAGCCTCCGTGTGTGGGGAAAACCCCAGCCAGGGGCCCTGGGAGCCTGGTGCTCTCCGGTGCGGCGCTGATTCTAGGCGGCCAAGAAACCGCTGGAGGAGCCCTGCAGTTGCCCTTCCCTTCCCTCTGACAGAGCTCTCACTGCTGGAGCCCTTGGCAGTGTGCAACCCACCAGCCCCTAAGCCCTCCCAAGGACGCCTGGCACCTATGTGCAAAGGCAAGGCAGGATTGGAGCTGAGGCAAAAGGCACCAGTGGCGTCTCCCAGGCTCGCTCAGACAGCTCCTTCCTGGGGAGGAGCCTAAAAGCAAGGCAAGTCTGGGCAAGGCCCCCGGCGAGCAGCCTCGCGCCAGAAACTCTGCCAGATCGGGGCTCTGAGCAGAGCTAGAGCTCTGCCGTACTGGAGGCCCACTTAGCTCCGTGCAAGCAGGGCTTTCCTCTTGACTGGGCTCGGCTGCCTCCTCTTCTCCCGAGGAGGCTCGCTACACTGCTGGCTGTGCTCTCGCCTATCAGGCGGGCGCGCAGGGCTCCTCCAGCAGGTCTTGCCTCAGGGGCTGCTTCCCCTGAGTTGGGCTGTGGGCGGAACCCAGACACGCAGGATCAGGCCCCAAAACACCTGCACATGTCTCTGCTGGGGAGGAGAGTGCTAGGGAACCTACGTCTCTCACACACTTTCTAGGCACCCACGGAGTCAGCCTCTGGGAGTGTGGGGATGCAAAACCCAGCCAGGGGCCCTTGGAACCTGGTGCTCTCCGTGCGGAGCTTTGTCTGGGCGGCCAAGAACCGCTGAAGGAGCCCTGCTGTTGCCCTTCGCTTCCCTCTGACAGAGCTTTCACTGCTGGAGCCCTTGGCAGTGTGCAACCCACCAGCCCCTAAGCCCTCCTCAAGGACGCTTGGACCTAAGTGCAAAGGCAAGGCAGGTAGAGCTGAAGCCAGGAAGGCGCCAGTGGCGTTTCCGAGCCTCACACAGCCTGCTCCTTCCTGGGGAGGGAGCCTTAAAGCAAGGCAAGTCTGCGCAAGGCTCGCCTATGGCAGAGCATCTTGGTGCCAGGAACTCTGCCAGATCGGGCCTCTGAACAGAGCTAGAGATCTGCCGTACTGGAGTCGCACTTAGCTTCGTGTAAGCAGGGATTTCAGCTTGACGGGGACTTGCTGCCTCCTCTTCCCCCGAGGAGGCTCGCTTCCCTGCTGGCTGTGCACTCGCCTATCAGGCGGGGCGCAGGGCTCCTCCAGCAGGTCTTGCCTCAGGGGCTGCTTCCCCTGAGTTGGGGCTGTGGGCAGGAACCCAGACACGCAGGATCAGGCCCCAAACACCTGCACATGTCTCTGCTGGGGAGGAGAGTGCTAGGGAACCTACGTCTGTCATACACTTTCTGGGCACCCAAGGAATCAGCCTCCGTGTGTGGGGCTGAAAACCCCAGCCAGGGGCCCTGGGAGCCTGGTGCTCTCCGTGTGGCGCTGAATCTGGGCGGCCAAGCAACCGCTGGAGGAGCCCTGCAGTTGCCCTTCCCTTCCCTCTGACAGAATTCTCACTGCTGGAGCCCTTGGCAGTGTGCAACCCACCAGCCCCTAAGCTCTCCTTAAGGAGGACTGGGACCTAAGTGCAAAGGCAAGGCAGGATTGGAGCTGAGGCAAGAAAGGCGCCAGTGGCGACTCCAGGCTCCTGCTGCCTGCTCCTTCCTGGGAGAGGCAGCCTAAAAGCAAGGCAAGTCTGGGCAAGGCTAGCCCCCGGCAGAGCAGCCTCGCGCCAGGAACTCTGCCAGATCGGGGCTCTGAGCAGAGCTAGAGCTCTGCCGTACTGGAGGCGCACTTAGCTCCGTGCAAGCAGGGCTTTCAACTTGACGGGGCTGGGCTGCCTCCTCTTCCCCGAGGAGGCTCGCTTCCCTGCTGGCTGTGCACTCGCCTATCAGGCGGGGGCGCAGGGCTCCTCCAGCAGGTCTTGCCTCAGGGGCTGCTTCCCCTGAGTTGGGGCTGTGGGCAGGAACCCAGACACGCAGGATCAGGCCCCAACACCTGCACATGTCTCTGCTGGGGAGGAGAGTGCTAGGGAACCTACGTCTGTCATACACTTTCTGGGCACCCAAGGAATCAGCCTCCGTGTGTGCGGGGCTGAAAACCCCAGCCAGGGGCCCTGGGAGCCTGGTGCTCTCGGTGCGGCGCTGATTCTAGGCGGCCTAGAAACCGCTGGAGGAGCCCTGCAGTTGCCCTTCCCTTCCCTCTGACAGAGCTCTCACTGCTGAAGCCCTTGGCAGTGTGCAACCCACCACCCCCTAAGCCCTCCCCAACGACGCCTGGCACCTATGTGCAAAGGCAAGGCAGGATTGGAGCTGAGGCAAGGAAGGCACCAGTGGCGTCTCCCAGGCTCGCTCAGACAGCTCCTTCCTGGGGAGGGAGCCTAAAAGCAAGGCAAGTCTGGGCAAGGCGAGCCCCCGGCGAGCAGCCTCGCGCCAGAAACTCTGCCAGATCGGGCTCTGAGCAGAGCTAGAGCTCTGCCGTACTGGAGGCCCACTTAGCTCCGTGCAAGCAGGGCTTTCCTCTTGACTGGGCTCGGCTGCCTCCTCTTCTCCCGAGGAGGCTCGCTACACTGCTGGCTGTGCTCTCGCCTATCAGGCGGGCGCGCAGGGCTCCTCCAGCAGGTCTTGCCTCAGGGGCTGCTTCCCCTGAGTTGAGGCTGTGGGCGGGAACCCAGACACGCAGGATAAGGCCCCAACCACCTGCACATGTCTCTGCTGGGGAGGAGAGTGCTAGGGAACCTACGTCTCTCACACACTTTCTAGGCACCCACGGAGTCAGCCTCTGGGAGTGTGGGGATGCAAAACCCAGCCAGGGGCCCTTGGAACCTGGTGCTCTCCGTGCGGAGCTTTGTCTGGGCGGCCAAGGAACCGCTGAAGGAGCCCTGCTGTTGCCCTTCGCTTCCCTCTGACAGAGCTTTCACTGCTGGAGCCCTTGGCAGTGTGCAACCCACCAGCCCCTAAGCCCTCCTCAAGGACGCTTGGGACCTAAGTGCAAAGGCAAGGCAGGGGGTAGAGCTGAAGCCAGGAAGGCGCCAGTGGCGTTTCCGAGCCTCACACAGCCTGCTCCTTCCTGGGGAGGGAGCCTTAAAGCAAGGCAAGTCTGCGCAAGGCTCGCCTATGGCAGAGCATCTTGGTGCCAGGAACTCTGCCAGATCGGGCCTCTGAACAGAGCTAGAGATCTGCCGTACTGGAGTCGCACTTAGCTTCGTGTAAGCAGGGATTTCAGCTTGACGGGACTTGCTGCCTCCTCTTCCCCCGAGGAGGCTCGCTTCCCTGCTGGCTGTGCACTCGCCTATCAGGCGGGGGGCGCAGGGCTCCTCCAGCAGGTCTTGCCTCAGGGGCTGCTTCCCCTGAGTTGGGGCTGTGGGCAGGAACCCAGACACGCAGGATCAGGCCCCAAACACCTGCACATGTCTCTGCTGGGGAGGAGAGTGCTAGGGAACCTACGTCTGTCATACACTTTCTGGGCACCCAAGGAATCAGCCTCCGTGTGTGCGGGGCTGAAAACCCCAGCCAGGGGCCCTGGGAGCCTGGTGCTCTCCGTGTGGCGCTGAATCTGGGCGGCCAAGCAACCGCTGGAGGAGCCCTGCAGTTGCCCTTCCCTTCCCTCTGACAGAATTCTCACTGCTGGAGCCCTTGGCAGTGTGCAACCCACCAGCCCCTAAGCTCTCCTTAAGGAGGACTGGGACCTAAGTGCAAAGGCAAGGCAGGATTGGAGCTGAGCAAGAAAGGCGCCAGTGGCGACTCCCAGGCTCCTGCTGCCTGCTCCTTCCTGGAGAGGCAGCCTAAAAGCAAGGCAAGTCTGGGCAAGGCTAGCCCCCGGCAGAGCAGCCTCGCGCCAGGAACTCTGCCAGATCGGGGCTCTGAGCAGAGCTAGAGCTCTGCCGTACTGGAGGCGCACTTAGCTCCGTGCAAGCAGGGCTTTCAACTTGACGGGGCTGGGCTGCCTCCTCTTCCCCCGAGGAGGCTCGCTTCCCTGCTGGCTGTGCACTCGCCTATCAGGCGGGGGCGCAGGGCTCCTCCAGCAGGTCTTGCCTCAGGGGCTGCTTCCCCTGAGTTGGGGCTGTGGGCAGGAACCCAGACACGCAGGATCAGGCCCCAACACCTGCACATGTCTCTGCTGGGGAGGAGAGTGCTAGGGAACCTACGTCTGTCATACACTTTCTGGGCACCCAAGGAATCAGCCTCCGTGTGTGCGGGGCTGAAAACCCCAGCCAGGGGCCCTGGGAGCCTGGTGCTCTCGGTGCGGCGCTGATTCTAGGCGGCCTAGAAACCGCTGGAGGAGCCCTGCAGTTGCCCTTCCCTTCCCTCTGACAGAGCTCTCACTGCTGAAGCCCTTGGCAGTGTGCAACCCACCACCCCCTAAGCCCTCCCCAACACGCCTGGCACCTATGTGCAAAGGCAAGGCAGGATTGGAGCTGAGGCAAGGAAGGCACCAGTGGCGTCTCCCAGGCTCGCTCAGACAGCTCCTTCCTGGGGGAGGGAGCCTAAAAGCAAGGCAAGTCTGGGCAAGGCGAGCCCCGGCCGAGCAGCCTCGCGCCAGAAACTCTGCCAGATCGGGGGCTCTGAGCAGAGCTAGAGCTCTGCCGTACTGGAGGCCCACTTAGCTCCGTGCAAGCAGGGCTTTCCTCTTGACTGGGCTCGGCTGCCTCCTCTTCTCCCGAGGAGGCTCGCTACACTGCTGGCTGTGCTCTCGCCTATCAGGCGGGCGCGCAGGGCTCCTCCAGCAGGTCTTGCCTCAGGGGCTGCTTCCCCTGAGTTGAGGCTGTGGGCGGGAACCCAGACACGCAGGATAAGGCCCCAACCACCTGCACATGTCTCTGCTGGGAGGAGAGTGCTAGGGAACCTACGTCTCTCACACACTTTCTAGGCACCCACGGAGTCAGCCTCTGGGAGTGTGGGATGCAAAACCCAGCCAGGGCCCTTGGAACCTGGTGCTCTCCGTGCGGAGCTTTGTCTGGGCGGCCAAGGAACCGCTGAAGGAGCCCTGCTGTTGCCCTTCGCTTCCCTCTGACAGAGCTTTCACTGCTGGAGCCCTTGGCAGTGTGCAACCCACCAGCCCCTAAGCCCTCCTCAAGGACGCTTGGGACCTAAGTGCAAAGGCAAGGCAGGGGTAGAGCTGAAGCCAGGAAGGCGCCAGTGGCGTTTCCGAGCCTCACACAGCCTGCTCCTTCCTGGGGAGGGAGCCTTAAAGCAAGGCAAGTCTGCGCAAGGCTCGCCTATGGCAGAGCATCTTGGTGCCAGGAACTCTGCCAGATCGGGCCTCTGAACAGAGCTAGAGATCTGCCGTACTGGAGTCGCACTTAGCTTCGTGGAAGCAGGGATTTCAGCTTGACGGGGACTTGCTGCCTCCTCTTCCCCCGAGGAGGCTCGCTTCCCTGCTGGCTGTGCACTCGCCTATCAGGCGGGGGCGCAGGGCTCCTCCAGCAGGTCTTGCCTCAGGGGCTGCTTCCCCTGAGTTGGGGCTGTGGGCAGGAACCCAGACACGCAGGATCAGGCCCCAAACACCTGCACATGTCTCTGCTGGGAGGAGAGTGCTAGGGAACCTACGTCTGTCATACACTTTCTGGGCACCCAAGGAATCAGCCTCCGTGTGTGCGGGGCTGAAAACCCCAGCCAGGGGCCCTGGGAGCCTGGTGCTCTCCGTGTGGCGCTGAATCTGGGCGGCCAAGCAACCGCTGGAGGAGCCCTGCAGTTGCCCTTCCCTTCCCTCTGACAGAATTCTCACTGCTGGAGCCCTTGGCAGTGTGCAACCCACCAGCCCCTAAGCTCTCCTTAAGGAGGACTGGGACCTAAGTGCAAAGGCAAGGCAGGATTGGAGCTGAGGCAAGAAAGGCGCCAGTGGCGACTCCCAGGCTCCTGCTGCCTGCTCCTTCCTGGAGAGGCAGCCTAAAAGCAAGGCAAGTCTGGGCAAGGCTAGCCCCGGCAGAGCAGCCTCGCGCCAGGAACTCTGCCAGATCGGGGGCTCTGAGCAGAGCTAGAGCTCTGCCGTACTGGAGGCGCACTTAGCTCCGTGCAAGCAGGGCTTTCAACTTGACGGGCTGGGCTGCCTCCTCTTCCCCGAGGAGGCTCGCTTCCCTGCTGGCTGTGCACTCGCCTATCAGGGGGGCGCAGGGCTCCTCCAGCAGGTCTTGCCTCAGGGGCTGCTTCCCCTGAGTTGGGGCTGTGGGCAGGAACCCAGACACGCAGGATCAGGCCCCAAACACCTGCACATGTCTCTGCTGGGAGGAGAGTGCTAGGGAACCTACGTCTGTCATACACTTTCTGGGCACCCAAGGAATCAGCCTCCGTGTGTGCGGGGCTGAAAACCCCAGCCAGGGGCCCTGGGAGCCTGGTGCTCTCGGTGCGGCGCTGATTCTAGGCGGCCTAGAAACCGCTGGAGGAGCCCTGCAGTTGCCCTTCCCTTCCCTCTGACAGAGCTCTCACTGCTGAAGCCCTTGGCAGTGTGCAACCCACCACCCCCTAAGCCCTCCCCAACGACGCCTGGCACCTATGTGCAAAGGCAAGGCAGGATTGGAGCTGAGGCAAGGAAGGCACCAGTGGCGTCTCCCAGGCTCGCTCAGACAGCTCCTTCCTGGGGAGGGAGCCTAAAAGCAAGGCAAGTCTGGGCAAGGCGCCCCCGGCCGAGCAGCCTCGCGCCAGAAACTCTGCCAGATCGGGGCTCTGAGCAGAGCTAGAGCTCTGCCGTACTGGAGGCCCACTTAGCTCCGTGCAAGCAGGGCTTTCCTCTTGACTGGGCTCGGCTGCCTCCTCTTCTCCCGAGGAGGCTCGCTACACTGCTGGCTGTGCTCTCGCCTATCAGGCGGGCGCGCAGGGCTCCTCCAGCAGGTCTTGCCTCAGGGGCTGCTTCCCCTGAGTTGAGGCTGTGGGCGGGAACCCAGACACGCAGGATAAGGCCCCAACCACCTGCACATGTCTCTGCTGGGGAGGAGAGTGCTAGGGAACCTACGTCTCTCACACACTTTCTAGGCACCCACGGAGTCAGCCTCTGGGGAGTGTGGGGATGCAAAACCCAGCCAGGGGCCCTTGGAACCTGGTGCTCTCCGTGCGGAGCTTTGTCTGGGCGGCCAAGGAACCGCTGAAGGAGCCCTGCTGTTGCCCTTCGCTTCCCTCTGACAGAGCTTTCACTGCTGGAGCCCTTGGCAGTGTGCAACCCACCAGCCCCTAAGCCCTCCTCAAGGACGCTTGGGACCTAAGTGCAAAGGCAAGGCAGGGGTAGAGCTGAAGCCAGGAAGGCGCCAGTGGCGTTTCCGAGCCTCACACAGCCTGCTCCTTCCTGGGGAGGAGCCTTAAAGCAAGGCAAGTCTGCGCAAGGCTCGCCTATGGCAGAGCATCTTGGTGCCAGGAACTCTGCCAGATCGGGCCTCTGAACAGAGCTAGAGATCTGCCGTACTGGAGTCGCACTTAGCTTCGTGTAAGCAGGGATTTCAGCTTGACGGGGACTTGCTGCCTCCTCTTCCCCCGAGGAGGCTCGCTTCCCTGCTGGCTGTGCACTCGCCTATCAGGCGGGGGGCGCAGGGCTCCTCCAGCAGGTCTTGCCTCAGGGCTGCTTCCCCTGAGTTGGGGGCTGTGGGCAGGAACCCAGACACGCAGGATCAGCCCCAAACACCTGCACATGTCTCTGCTGGGGAGGAGAGGAGAGTGCTAGGGAAACCTACGTCTGTCATACACTTTCTGGGCACCCAAGGAATCAG
>NW_017214455.1:0-14687 GCF_001704415.2 Capra hircus
CGTCTCAGTTGGGAGGCTGTAAACAATCACAACTGTGGCGCGAGGTGTGCCGGACAAACCTATAAAGGTGGGCTAGATAACCTTCAGAGGAGTCGGCAAGCTGAAACACTCTTGTCATGCCAAGAATATTTATTGCCTTGAAGCTGCAACGTTTACTTCTTCTCCGAGAGGACAGTTATGGGGAGAGCCCCCGTAAAGTCAGAAGTGTAGGTGAGAGCATAAAACAGACTCTGGTTTTGGGGTTCGATGCTCGGGGAACAGGGGGTTACCTGAGGCTTGATCACGCCTTTTGCGCATGCCAAGCCTCCTTCCTCATGAACTTTGCCATAGGCGGAATTCCTCACGCTGGTCCCGGAAGGAAAGGATCCCTCATCTCGAGCGACGAGGCGGAAACGCGCCTCCTGTGGATGTAGGGGGGGACCATCTTGCTTATTCTCGAGTGGAGACGGGTATGTCGGGGAACTTCTTGAGTTGCAGCAAGGGTGTAAAGTACCTTTTGGAAGTTCCAGAGGTTAGGTGTGATTAGCCTCGAGACACCTCAGTGGAAATGGGCCTCATCTCGCCTGGAGGGGAGAACCTCCTGGATTTTCTCGAGTTGCGGCAGGTGCTCTCGACTTACGACGGGGACCTCAGGGGCCAGCTCTGGTGGCCTCAGGAAAGGCCAGTCCCCATTCAAGTTTCTAGGGGGCCTCTCAGGATTCCTCTCCTGTCGATGCCGGGGCCTAAGACCTTGTGTGAAGTCGGGGCTGGAACCTGAAGATTCCTCTCCAGTGCTGACATGGATCTTGTGGTACTTCTGGAGTCTCCCCAGGGGAGTCAGTCCTCGTCTCGAGTGGGGGCATGCACGTGCGCTTTCCTCCTGAGCGGTAGCAGCAGTGTCACGCTTCCCGTCACGTGGATCAAGGGATCTGTGGCTTTCCCTCTAGGCTTTCCCATGAGGCTTTCCCACAGGGCTGTCCCACATGCCACCTTGGTGTGAGACGATCCTCGGCGTGAAAGTCATGGCAGTGCAGGGAAAACAGGTTCCTCTGGAATGGACTGAGACATCTGGGGAACTCTTGGAATGGTGGCACGACCCTGGAGTTCCTCTGGCCTTTCCTGTGGAGAGCACTTCCTCTTGAGATGCGACTGGAACGCCAGGAATTCTTTCCCGACCACGCAGGGAAAGGATCCCTCCTCTCTAGATACGAGGCGGAAACGGGGCTCCTCTGGATGTGGGTGGGACCCTCGTGCTTCATCTCGAGTGGAGACGGGTATGTCGGTGATCTTCTTGACTTGCCGCAGGGGTGTCAAAGACCCTTTGGAAGTTCCAGAGGTTAGGTGTGATTAGCCTCGAGATGCCTCAGGGGAAATGGGCCTCATCTCGCCTGGAGGGGAGAACCTCCTGGATTATCTTGAGTTGGAGCAGGTGCTCTCGTCTTAGCATGGGGACCTCAGGGACCCGCTCCTGTGGCCTCAGAAAAGGCCAGTGCCCATGGGAGTTGCTAGGGGGCCTCTCAGGATTCCTCTCACGTCGATGCCGGGGCCTAAGACCTTGTGTGGAGAGCCCGAGCGGAGGCGGCGCGGAGCGTTTCGGTTCTCAGTGCCTGGGGCACCGGTGTGTGGTGTGAGGCTGCGGCGGAGCCTCTACACTGAAGGTGCGAGAGGTTGGCAGCTTCGATTGAAGCACATCGAGCGGCGACAGCAGTGAAAGTCATGAGCGACAGCGGCGAGGAGAACTACGGCGAGGGGGAATCCCGTTCTGCTTCCAGAAGCGGAAGTGCTCATGGATCTGGGAAATCTGCAAGTCATACCCCTGCAAGGTCTCGCTCCAAGGAAGATTCCAGGCGTTCCAGATCAAAGTCCAGGTCCAGATCGGAATCTAGGTCTAGATCCAGAAGAAGTTCTCGGAGGCATTATACAAGGTCACGATCTCGGTCCCGGTCCCATAGAAGATCTCGTAGCAGATCTTACAGCAGAGATTATCGAAGACGGCATAGCCACAGTCATTCTCCCATGTCTACTCGCTGGCGTCATGTTGGGAATCGGGCAAATCCTGATCCTAACTGTTGTCTTGGAGTATTTGGATTGAGCTTGTATACTACAGAAAGAGATCTAAGAGAAATGTTCTCTAAATATGGCCCAATTGCTGATGTATCTATTGTATATGACCAGCAGTCTAGACGTTCAAGAGGATTTGCCTTTGTATACTTTGAAAATGTAGATGATGCCAAGGAAGCAAAAGAGCGTGCCAATGGAATGGAGCTTGATGGATGTAGGATCAGAGTTGACTTCTCCATAACGAAAAGACCACATACTCCAACAGCAGGAATTTACATGGGGAGACCTACCTATGGCAGCTCACGCCGTCGAGATTACTATGACAGAGGATATGATCGAGTCTATGATGATCGGGACTATTACAGCAGATCGTACAGAGGAGGAGGAGGAGGAGGAGGAGGATGGAGAGCTGCTCAAGACAGGGATCAGAAATACAGAAGACGGTCACCTTCTCCCTACTATAGTCGTGGAGGATACAGATCACGTTCCAGATCTCGATCATACTCACCTCATCGCTATTAAAGCATGAAGATGAAGACTTTCTGAAACCTGCCCTAGAGTTGGGATATTGTTTGTGGACAATATTTTTTATTGTCTCCTGTTTAAAAAGTGAACAGTGCCTGGTGAAGTTAGGTGACTTTTACACCTTTTATGATGACTACTTTTGGTGGAGTTGAAATGCTGTTTTCATTCTGCATTTGTGTAGTTCGGTGCTTTGTTCAAAGTTAAGTGTTTTCAGAAAAGTATGTTTTACATGTATTTTTTTACAGTCTAAAATTTTGACTGCTGAGAAGTTTCTATTGTACAGAACTTCATTTAAATGGTTTTTCTACTGAATACAGGGTATTCTGAAGATTGAAGCCTGTGTGTAAAATGCTACCAAATGGCAAAAAGCAACAATAACGTTTGGTTTTTACTTTTCTTTCTAACATATCAATGCTTAGGAGAACTGTTCTGATTAGATTGTCAGTAGTAAATTAAAGAAAAAAATGCCCGTTTTCCTCGAGTCCATGAAACATACCATACTTAATATACCTGCAGTTAAGTGATAAAAATTACGCTCTGTAACTCTATACTGCTAGTGTTAAAAACTAAAGATCTTTCAATACAGCAAATGCTTAATGCTTATATAAATGTGACTTTGACAGCCTTTATGTAATCTGTATTATACATAGCAGGGAATAAGATGAGTTGCACAATGTATGCCTTAAAAAGGCTATTTCTTAAAGCTGTTAGAAGGGGATAATGGTATTTCAATTAGTAATCAGCAAGTGAAAATAATATTCCACCACAAATGTACTCTTGTTCTTCTAGCTTTTAAGACTATATGGAAAAACTGGGTGGTTCAGAGTTTTGAGAAAAAAGAAGGGAACACTACACCTGTGTTGTGGATGATCTGAAGACTTTGCCTGTTCATTTTTTAAATACTAATTTCAGGTTCTTTGCTTACCAAAGGAGGCCCAATTTCACTCAAAAGTTTTGAGAACTGTGTTTAAATAAATGCAAAGAAAAGAGTAAAAAGGAAAGAAAAAAAAAAGACCTTGTGAGGAGTTGGGGCAGGAACCTGAGGATTCCTCTACAGTGCTGACATGGATCTTGGGGTAGCTCTGGAGCCCCCCCAGGGAAGTCAGTCTTCGTCTCGAATGGGGGCATGCACGTGCGCTTTCCTCCCGAGCTGTAGCAGCAGTGTCACGCTTCCGGTCGCGTGGATCAAGTGATCTGTGGCTTTTCCTCCAGGCTTTACCACGAGGCTATCCCAGAGGGCTGTCCCACATGCCGCCGAGGCGTGAGTCGAACCTCGGCGTGAAAGTCGAGGCAGTGCAGGGAAAACAGGTTCCTCTGGAATGGACTGAGGCATCTAGGGGACTCTTGGAATGGTGGCATGACTCTGGAGTTCCTCTCGCATTTCCTGTGGAGAGCGCCTCCACTTGAGATGCGATGGGAACGCCGGGAATTCTTTCCCGACGAAGCAGGGAAAGGATCCCACATCTCGAGCTACGAGGCGGAAAGGGGCTCCTCTGGATGTGGGCGGGACCCTCGTGCTTCCTATCGAGAGGAGACGGGTATGTCAGGGAACTTCTTGAGTGGCAGCAAGGGTGTGAAGGACCCTTTGGAAGTTCCAGAGGTTAGGTGTGATTAGCCTCCAGACGCTTCAGCGGAAATGGGCTTCATCTCGCCTGGAGGGGAGAACCTCCTGGATTTTCTCGAGTTGCGGCAGGTGCTCTCGACTTACGACGGGGACCTCAGGGACCCGCTCTGGTGGCCTCAGGAAAGGCCAGTCCACATGCGAGTTGCTCGGGGGCCTCTCGGGATTCCTCTACCATCGAGGCCGGGGCCTAAGACCTTGTGTGGAGTCGGTGCCGGAACCTGAGGATTCTTCTGCAGTGCTGACATGGATCTTGGGGTACTTCTGGAGTCTCCCCAGGGGAGTCAGTCCTCGTTTGAGTGGGCGCATGCACGTGCACTTAACTCCGGAGCTGTGGCAGCAGTGTCATGCTTCCCTTCGCCTGGATCAAGGGATCTGTGGCTTTCCCACGAGGCTTTCCCACAGGGCTATCCCACGTGCCACCGTGGTGTGAGTCGATCGATGGCTTGAAAGTCAACGCAGTGCAAGGAAAACAGGTTTCCCTGGAATGGACTGAGACATCTGGCGAATCTGGGAATGGTGGCACGACCCTGGACTTCCTCTCGACTTTCCTGTGGAGAGCGCCTCCTCTTGAGATGCGACGAGAACGCTGGGAATTCTTTCCCGACCACTCAGGGAAAGGATCCCTTCTCTCGAGCTAGGAGGCAGAAACGGTGCTCCTCTGTATGTGGGCGGGACTCTCGTGCTTCCTCTCGAGTGGAGACGGCTATGTCGGGGAAATTCTGGATTTGCAGCAAGGGTGTAAAGGACCCTTTGGAAGTTCCAGAGGTTAGGTGTGATTAGCCTCGAGACGCCTCAGTGGAAATGGTCCTCATGTTGCCAGGAGGGGAGAACCGCCTGGATTTTCTCGAGTTGCGGCAGGTGCTCTCGACTTTCGACGGGGACCTCAGGGACCCGCTCTGGTGGCCTCAGGAAAGGCCAGTCCCTATGCGAGTTGCTCGGGGGCCTCTGGGGATTCCTCTCCCATCGATGCCAGGGCCTAGACCTTGTGTGGAGTCGGTGCCGGAACTTGAGCATTTCTCTGCAGTGCTGACATGGATCTTGGGGTACTTCTGAAGTCTCCCCAGGGGAGTCAGTCCTCGTCTCGAGTGGGGGCATGCTCGTGCGCTTTCCTCCCGAGGTGTAGCAGCATTGTCACGCTTCCCGGCGAGTGGATCAAGGGATCTGTGTCTTTTCCTTGAGGCTTTCCCTCGAGGCTTTCCCACGAGGCTTTCCCACAGGGCTGTCCCACGTGCCACCGTGGTGTGAGTTGATCCTCTGCTGAAAGTCGAGACAGTGCAGGGAAAACAGGTTTCCCTTGAATGGACTTAGACATCTGGGGAACTCTGGGAATGGTGGCACGACCCTGGAGTTCCTCTCGCCTTTCCTGTGGAGAGCGCCTCCTCTTGAGATGGGACGGGAACTCCGGGAATTCTTTCCGGACCACGCAGGGAAAGGATGCATCCTCTCGAGCTATGAGGCAGAAACGGGGCTCCTCTGGATGTGGGCGGGACTGTCGTGCTTCCTCTCCAGTGGAGACGGTTATGTCGGGGAACTTCTTGAGTTGCAGCAAGGGTGTGAAGGACCCTTTGGAAGTTCCAGAGGTTAGGTGTGATTAACCTCGAGACGCCTCAGTGGAAATGGGCCTCATCTCGCCTGAAGGGGAGAACTTCCTGGATTTTTTCGAGTTGGGGCAGGTGCTCTCGACTTACGACAGGGACCTCAGGGACCCGTTCTGGTGGCCTCAGCAAAGGCCGGTCCCCATGCGAGATGCTTGGGGGCTTCTCGTTATTCCTCTACCTTCGATGTCGGGGCCTAAGACCTTGTGTGGAGTTGGTGCCGAAATCTGAGGATTCATCTGCAGTGCTGACATGGATCTTGGGGTACTTCAGGAGTCTCCCCAGGGGAGTCAGTCCTCGTCTCGAGTGGGGGCATGCAGTTCGATACCCTCCCGAGCTGTAGCAGCAGTGTCACGCTTCCCGTCAAGTAGATCAAGGGATCTGTGGCTTTCCCTCGAGGCTTTCCCACGAGGCTTTCCCACAGGACTGTCCCACGTGCCACCGTGGTGTGAGTCGATCCTCGGCTTGAAAGTCGAGGCAGTGCAAGGAAAACAGTTTTCCCTGGAATGGACTGAGACATCTGGGGGAATCTGGGAATGGTGGCACGACCCTGGAGTTCCTCTCGCCTTTCCTGTGGAGAGTGCCTCCACTTCAGATGTGACGGGAACGCCGGGAATTCTTTCCCGCACACGCAGGGAAAGGATCCCTGCTCTTGAGCTTTGAGGCGAAATCGGGGCTCCTCTGGATGTGGGCAGGACTCTCGTGCTTCCTCTCGAGAGGAGACGGGTATGTCGGGGATCTTCTTGAGCTGCAGCAAGGGTGTGAAGGACACTTTCGAAGTTCCAAGATGTTAGATGTTTTTAGCCTCGAGCCCCCTCAGCGGAAATGGGCCTCATCTCGCCTGGAGGGGAGAACCTCCTGGATTTTCTCGAGTTGCGGCAGGTGCTCTCGACTTACGACGGGGACCTCAGGGACCCGCTCTGGTGGCCTCAGGAAAGGCCAGTCCCCATGCGAGTTGCTCGGGGGCCTCTCGGGATTCCTCTCCCGTCGATGCCGGGGCCTAAGACCTTGTGTGGAGTCGGTGCCGGAACCTGAGGATTCCTCTCCAGTGCTGACATGGATCTTGGGGTACTTCTGCAGTCTCCCCAGGGGAGTCAGTCCTCCTCTCGAGTGGGGGCATGCACCTGTGCTTTCCTCCCGAGCTGTAGCAGCAGTGTCACGCTTCCCTTCGCGTGGATCAAGGGATCTGTGTCTTTCCCTCGAGGCTTTCCCATGAGGATTTCCCACGAGGCTTTCCCACAGGGCTGTCCCACGTGCCACCGTGGGGTATGTCGATCGTGAGCTTGAAAGTCGCGGCAGTGCAGGGAAAACAGTTTTCCCTGGAATGGACTGAGACATCTGGTGGACTCTGGGAATGTGGCACGACCATGGAGTTCCTCTCGCCTTTCCTGTGGAGAGCGCCTCCTCTTGAGATGCGACGGGAACGCCCGGATTTCTTTCCCGACCACGCAGCGAAATGATCCCTCCTCTCGAGCTAGGAGGCGAAAACAGGGCTCCTTTGGATGTGGGCGGGACTCTCGTGCTTCCTCTCGAGTGGAGACGGGTATGTCGGGGAACTTCTTGAGTTGCAGCAAGGGTGTGAAGGATCCTTTGGAAGTTCCAGAGGTTAGGTGTGATTAGCCTCGAGGCGCCTCAGCGGAAATGGGCCTCATCTCGCCTGGAGGGGAGAACCTCCTCGATTTTCTCGAGTTGCGGCAGGTGCTCTCGACTTACGATGGGGACCTCAGGGACCCGCTCTGATTTCCTCAGGAAAGGCCAGTCCCCATGCAAGTTGTTTGGGGGCATCTCGGAATTCCTCTCCCGTCAATGCCGGCACCTTATACCTTGTGTGGAGTCGGTGCTGGAACCTGAGAATAACTCTCCAGTGCTTACATGGTTCTTGGGGTACTTCTGGAGTCTCCCAGGTGAGTCAGTCCTCATCTCTAGTGGGGGCATTCATGTGCACTTTCCTCCAGAGCTGTAGCAGCAGTGTCACGCTTCCCTTCGCCAGGATCCAGGGATCTCTGGCTTTATCTGGAGGCTTTCCCACGATGCTTTTTCATGAGGATTTCCCACAGGGCTGTCCGACGTGCCACCGTGGTGTGAGTCGTTCCTCGGATTGAAAGTCGAGGCAGTGCAGGGAAAACAGGTTTCCCTGGAATGGACTGAGACATCTGGGGGACTCTGGGAATGGTGGCACCACCCTGGAGTTCCTCTCGCCTTTCCTGTGGAGAGCACCTCCCCTTGAGATGTGACGGAAACGCCGGGAATTCTTTCCCGACCACGCAGGGAAAGGATCCCTCCTCTCGAGCTAGGAGGCGGAAACGGGGCTCCTCTGGGTGTGGGCAGGACTCTCGTGCTTCCTCTCGAGTGGAGACTGGTATGTCGGGGATCTTCTTGAATTGCAGCAAGTGTGTGAAGGACCCTTTGGAAGTTCCAGAGCTTAGGTGTGATAAGATTCGAGACTCCTCAGCGGAAATGGGCCTCATCTCGCCTGGAGGGGAGAACCTCCTGGATTTTCTCGAGTTGCGGCAGGTGCTCTCGACTTACGACGGGTACCTCAGGGACCCGCTCTGGTGGCCTCAGGAAAGGCCAGTCCCCATGGAGTTGCTCGGGGGCCCCTCGGTATTCTTCTCCCGTCGATGCCGGGGCCTAAGACCTTTTGTGGATTCGGTACCAGAACCTGAGGATTCCTCTCCAGTGCTGACATGGATCTTGGGGTACTTCTGGAATCTCCCCAGGGGAGTCAGTCCTCGTCTCGAGTGGGGGCATGCACGTACGCTTTCCTCCCGAGCTGTAGCAGCAGTGTCACGCTTCCCTTCGCGATGAACAAGGGATCTGTGGCATTCCCTCAAGTCTTTCCCACGAGGCTTTCCCACGAGGCTTTCCCGCAGGGCTGTCCCAACGTGCCACCGTGGTGTGAGTCGATCATCGGCTTGAAAGTCGAGGCAGTCCAGGGAAACAGGTTTCCCTGGAATGGACTGAGACATCTGGGGGACTCTGGGAATGGTGGCGTGACCTGGAGTTCCTCTCGCCTTTCCTGTGGAGAGTGCCTCCTCTTGAGATGCGACGGGAACGCCGGGAATTCTTTCCCGACCACGCAGGGAAAGGATCCCTCCTCTCGAGCTAGGAAGCGGAAAAGGCGCTCCTAAGGATGAGGGCGGCACTCTCGTGCTTCCTCTCGAGTGAAGACGGGTATGTCGGGGAACTTCTTGAGTTGCAGCAAAGGTGTGAAGGACCCTTTGAAAGTTCCAGAGTTTAGGTGTGATAAGCCTCGAGACTCCTCAGCGGAAATGGGCCTCATCTCGCCTGGAGGGGAGAACCTCCTGGATTTTCTCGAGTTGCCGCAGGTGCTCTCGGATTCCGACGGGGACCTCAGGGACACGCTCTAGTGCCCTCAGGAAAGGCCCGTCCCCATGCGAGTTGCTCGTGGGCCTCTAGCGATTCCTCTCCCGTCTATGCCGGGGCCTGAGACATTGTGTGGAGTCGGTGCCGGAACCTGAGGATTCCTCTCCAGTTCTGACATGGATCTTGGGGTACTTCTGGAGTCTCCCAGGGGAGTCAGTCCTCGTCGCGAGTGTGGCGTGCGCGTGTGCTTTCCTCCCGAGCTTTAGCAGCAGTGTCACGCTTCCCTTTGCGTGGATCCAGGGATCTGTGGCTTTCTCAGTAGGCTTTCCCACGAGGCTTTCCCACTAGGCTTTTCACAGGGCTCTCCCACGTGCCACCGAGTTCTGAGTCGATCCTCGGCTTGAAAGTCGAGGCATTGCGGGGAAAACAGGTTTCCCTGGAATCGACTGAGACATCTGGGGGCTCTGGGAATGGTGGCACGACCCTGAGTTCCTCTCGCCTTTCCTTTGGAGAGCGCCTCTTCTTGAGATGGGATGGGAACGCCGGAAATTCTTTCCCGACCACGAAGGGAAAGGATCCCTCCTCTCGAGCTATGAGGCTGAAACGGGGCTCTTCTGGTTGTGGGCGGGACTCTCGTGCTTCCTTTCGAGTGGAAACGGGTATGTCGGGGAACTTCTTGAGTTGCAGCAATGGTGTGAAGGGCCCTTTGGAAGTTCCAGAGGTTAGGTGTGATTAGCCTCGAGATGCCTCAGCGCAAATGGGTCTCATCTCGCCTGGAGGGGAGAACCTCCTGGATTTTTTCGAGTTGCGCCAGGTGCTCTCGACTTACGACGGGGACCTCAGGGACCCGCTTTGGTGGCCTCAGGAAAGGCCACTCCCCATGCGAGTTGCTCGGGAGCCTCTCGTGATGTCTCTCCCTCTCCAATGCTGTCTTGGATCTTGACTGGCCTTTCCTGAGGCCACCAGAGCGGGTCCCTGCGGTCCCCATTGTAAGTCGAGAGCACCTGCCGCAACTGGAGAAAATCAAGGATGTTCTCCCCTCCAGGCAAAATGAAGCCTATTTCCGCTGACACATCTCAAGGCTAAGCACACTTAAACTCTGGAACTTCCAAAGGGTCCTTCACACCCTTGCTGCAACTCAAGAAGTTCCCCGACATACCCGTCTGCACTTAAGAGGAAGCACGATAGTTCCGCCCACATCCAGAGGAGCCCCGTTTCCGCCTCATAGCTCGAGAGGAGGGATCCTTTCCCTTCGAGGTCGGGAAAGAATTCCCGGCGTTCTCGTCGCATCTCAAGAGGAGGCGCTCTCCACAGGAAAGGCGAGAGGAACTCCAGGGACATGCCACCATTCTCCGAGTCCCCCAGATGTCTCAGTCCATTCCAGGGAAACCTGTTTCCCCGCACTGACTCGACTTTCAAGCCGAGGATCGACTCACACCACTGTGGCACGTGGGACAGCCCTGTGGCAAAGCCTCGTGGGAAAGCCTCGTGGGAAAGCCTCGAGGGAAAGCCACAGATACCTTGATCCACGAGATGGGAAGCGCGACACTGCTGCTACCGCTCGGGATTAAGCGCACGTGCATGACCCCACTCGAGCCGAGAACTGACGCAAGCTTGGGAGACTCCAGAAGTACGCCAAGATCCATGTCAGCACTGGAGAGGAATCCTCAGGTTCCGGTCCCGACTCCACACAAGGTCTTAGGCCCCGGCATCGACGGGAGAGGAATCCTGAGAGGCCCCCTAGCACCTCGCATGGGGACTGGCCTTTCCTGAGGTCACCAGAGTGGGTCCCTGATGTCTCCGTCGTAACTCGAGAGCACCTGACGCAACTCGAGAAAATCCAGGAGGTTCTCCCCTGCAGGCGAGATGAGGCCCGTTTCCACTGAGGTGTCTCGAGGCTAATCACACGTGAACTCTGGAACTTCAAAAGAGTCTTTCACAGTCATGCTGCAACTCAAGAAGTTCCCCGACATACCCGTCTCCACTCAAGAGGAAACACGAGGGTCCCGGCCACATCCAGAGGAGCTCCGTTTCCGGCTCGTAGCTCGAGATGAGGGATCCTTTCCCTACATGGTCGGGAAAGAATTCCCGGCATTCCCATCGCATCTCAAGAGGAGGCGCTCTCCAAAGGAAAGGGGAGAGGAACTGCAGGGTCGTGCCACCATTCCAAGACTCCCCCAGATGTCTCAGTCCATTCCACAGGAACCTGTTTTCCCTGCACTGCCTCGGCTTTCACGCCGAGGATCGACTCACACCACCGAGACACGTGGGACAGCCCTGTGGGAGAGCCTCGAGGGAAAGACTCGAGGGAAAGTCACAGATCCCTTGGTCCACGCAAGCAGAAGCATGACACTGCTGCTACAGCATGGGAGGAAAGGGCACACTCATGCCCCCACTCGAGACGAGGCCTGAATCCCCTGGGGAGACTCCAGAGGTACCCCAAGATCCATGTCAGCACTGGAAAGGAATCCTCAGGTTCCGGCACCGACTGCACACAAGGTCTTAGGCCCCGACATCGAAGGGAGAGGAATCCCGAGAGGCCCCCGAGAAACTCGCATGGGGACTGGCCTTTCCTGAGGCCACCAGAGCGGGTTCCTGAGGTCCCCGTCGTAAGTCGAGAGCACCTGCTGCAACTCGAGAAAATCCAGGAGGTTCTCCCCTCCAGGCCAGATGAGGCCCATTTCCGCTGAGGTGTTTCGAGGCTAATCACACCTAACCTCTGGAACTTCCAAAGGGTACTTCACACCCTTGCTGCAACTCAAGAAGTTCCCCGACATACCCGGCTCCACTTGAGAGGAAGCACGAGAGTCCTGGCCACATCCAGAGGAGCCCCGTTTCCTCCTCCTAGCTCGAGAGGAGGGATCCTTTCCCTGCGTGGTCGGGAAAGAATTCCCGGCGTTCCCGTCGCATCTCAAGAGCAGGCGCTCTCCACAGGAAAGGCGAGAGGAACTCCAGGGTCGTGCCACCATTCCCAGAGACAATCAGATGTCTCCATCCGTTCCAGGGAAACCTGATTTCCCTGCACTGCCTCGACTTTCAAGCCGAGGATCGACTCACACCACGGTGGCACGTGGACACCCTGTGGGAAAGCCTCGTTAGAAAGCCTCGTGGGAAAGCCTCGTGGAAAGCCTCGAGGGAAAGCCACAGATACCTTGATCCACGAGATGGGAAGCGCGACACTGCTGCTACGCTTCCGGATGGAAAGCGCACGTGCATGCCCCACTCGAGACGAGGAACTGACTGCAAGCTTGGGAGACTCCAGAGAGTACGCCAAGATCCATGTCAGCACTGGGAGAGGAATCCTCAGGTTCCGGTCCCGACTCCACACAAGGTCTTAGGCCCCGGCATCGACGGGAGAGGAATCCTGAGAGGCCCCCTAGCACCTCGCATGGGGACTGGCCTTTCCTGAGGTCACCAAGCGGTCCCTGATGTCTCCGTCGTAACTCGAGAGCACCTGACGCAACTCGAGAAAATCCAGGAGGTTCTCCCCTGCAGGCGAGATGAGGCCCGTTTCCACTGAGGTGTCTCGAGGCTAATCACACGTGAACTCTGGAACTTCAAAAGAGTCTTTCACAGTCATGCTGCAACTCAAGAAGTTCCCCGACATACCCGTCTCCACTCAAGAGGAAACACGAGGGTCCCGGCCACATCCAGAGGAGCTCCGTTTCCGGCTCGTAGCTCGAGATGAGGGATCCTTTCCCTACATGGTCGGGAAAGAATTCCCGGCATTCCCATCGCATCTCAAGAGGAGGCGCTCTCCAAAGGAAAGGGGAGAGGAACTGCAGGGTCGTGCCACCATTCCAAGACTCCCCCAGATGTCTCAGTCCATTCCACAGGAACCTGTTTTCCCTGCACTGCCTCGGCTTTCACGCCGAGGATCGACTCACACCACCGAGACACGTGGGACAGCCCTGTGGGAGAGCCTCGAGGGAAAGACTCGAGGGAAAGTCACAGATCCCTTGGTCCACGCAAGCAGAAGCATGACACTGCTGCTACAGCATGGGAGGAAAGGGCACACTCATGCCCCCACTCGAGACGAGGCCTGAATCCCCTGGGGAGACTCCAGAGGTACCCCAAGATCCATGTCAGCACTGGAAAGGAATCCTCAGGTTCCGGCACCGACTGCACACAAGGTCTTAGGCCCCGACATCGAAGGGAGAGGAATCCCGAGAGGCCCCCGAGAAACTCGCATGGGGGACTGGCCTTTCCTGAGGCCACCAGAGCGGGTTCCTGAGGTCCCCGTCGTAAGTCGAGAGCACCTGCCTGCAACTCGAGAAAATCCAGGAGGTTCTCCCTCCAGGCCAGATGAGGCCCATTTCCGCTGAGGTGTTTCGAGGCTAATCACACCTAACCTCTGGAACTTCCAAAGGGTACTTCACACCCTTGCTGCAACTCAAGAAGTTCCCCGACATACCGGCTCCACTTGAGAGGAAGCACGAGAGTCCTGGCCACATCCAGAGGAGCCCCGTTTCCTCCTCTAGCTCGAGAGGAGGGATCCTTTCCCTGCGTGGTCGGGAAAGAATTCCCGCGTTCCCGTCGCATCTCAAGAGCAGGCGCTCTCCACAGGAAAGGCGAGAGGAACTCCAGGGGTCGTGCCACCATTCCCAGAGACAATCAGATGTCTCCATCCGTTCCAGGGAAACCTGATTTCCCTGCACTGCCTCGACTTTCAAGCCGAGGATCGACTCACACCACGGTGGCACGTGGGACACCCTGTGGGAAAGCCTCGTTAGAAAGCCTCGTGGGAAAGCCTCCTCGAGGGAAGCCACAGACCCCTTGATCCACGCGAAGGGCAGCGTGACACTGCTGCTACAGCTCGGAGGAAAGCGCACGTGCATGCCCCCACTCGAGACGAGGACTGACTCCCTGGGGAGACTCCAGAAGTACCCCAAGATCCATGTCAGCACTGGAGAGGAATCCTCAGGTTCCGGCAGCGACTCACACAAGGTCTTAGGCCGCGGCATCGACGGGAGAGGAATCCCGAGAGGCCCCCGAGCAACTCGCATGGGGACTGCCTTTCTGAGGCCACCAGAGCGGATCCCTGAGGTCCCCGTCGTAAGTCGAGAGCACTGCCGCAACTCGAGAAAATCCAAGAGGTTCTCCCTCCAGGCGAGACGAGGCCCATTTCCACTGTGGCGTCTCCAGGCTAATCACATCTAACATCTGGAACTTCCAAAGGGTCCTTTACAACCATGTTGCAACTCAAGCAGTTCCCGACATACCTGTCTCGACTCGATAGGAAGCACGAGAGTCCCGTCCACATCCAGAGGAGCCCGTTTCCGCCTCTAGCTCGAGAGGAAGGATCCTTTCCCTGCATGGTCGGGAAAGAATTCCGGCGTTTCCGTCACTTCTCAAGAGGAGGCGCTCTCCACAGGAAAGGCGAAGAGACTCCAGGGTCGGGCCACCATTCCAGAGTCCCCCAGATGTCTCAGTCCATTCCAGGGAAACCAGCATTCCCTGCATTGCCTCGACTTTCAGGCCAGGATCGACTCACACCACGGTGGCACGTGGGACAGCCCTTGGGAAAGCCTCATGGGAAAGCCTCGTGGGAAAGCCTCGAGGGAAAGCCCTTATCT
>NW_017214456.1:0-14684 GCF_001704415.2 Capra hircus
TCAAACAAAATGAAAAGACAACCTACAGAATGGAAGTAAATATTTGTAAACCATATATTTGAAAAGAGATTAATGTTTTGAAATACACGATGAATTTTTACAACTCAACAGTGAGACACCAAATAACCAAATTTTGGGCAAAGGACCTAAACATACATTTTCCCAAAGAAGATATACAAATGGCCAACAGGTATGTGAAAAGATGTTCAGTATCACTAATCATTAGGGAAATGCAAATGAAAACCATGATGAGAGATCATTCCACACTTGTTAAGATGCCTCTTATCAAAAGGATAAGAGATAACAAGAGTTGGTGAGGATGTGAAGAAAAGGGAACCCTTGTGCACTGTTGGTCGGAATGTAAGCTGGCGCGCCAACTATGGAAAATAGGATGGAGGTTCCTCAACAAATTGAAAAAAGAACTACCATATGATCCCACAATTCCATGTCTGGTGTATATCCAGAGGAAATGAAATCACTATCTTGAAAGAGATATCTGCACCCCCATGTCCACTGCAGCATTATTCTCAATAGCCAAGGTACAGAAACAGACTAACATGTTAGTTGGTGAATGAATGGATAAAGAAAATGTGGTCTCTGTATACAACAGAATATTATTCAGCCAAAAAAAATAAGGGAATCCTTCCATTTGCAACCATATGGATGAACCAGGAGGTATCACGTTAAGTGAAGTAAGCTAGACAGAGAAAGACAAATACTGTTTAATACATGGTATCACATACGTGTAGAATCTAAAAGAAAAGTTAAAGTCATAGAAACAGAAAGTGAAATGGTGGTTTCCAGGGCTGGGGAACAGAGGAAATGAGGAGATGTTGGCTTGTGTATAAACTTTTGATTATAAGATGAGTAAAGTCTGAGGCTCTACAGTATAGCATCATAGCTATTGTTAATAATATTGCATTGTGTACTTGCAATTTGCTAAAAGAGTAGATCTCAAGTATCTCACCAAAAAAAGAGCAGCCACGTGAGATGATAGATGTGTTAATTAACTTGACTGTGGGTATTATTTCACAATATATATAATATATATGTATATCAAGTCTTCACACTGTGTATTTTAAATATAGTACAGTTTTATTTGCCAATTATACCTTAACTAAGAAGGATAAACTCTTGGATTTTATTTTAAAAACAGCCACAGAAATTATGCTTCTGGAGGCCTTCCAAGGAAACAATCACCTCTGGTTGGGCTGGATCAGAACTGCCCTCTCCATAGACTTCCCTGGTGGTCCAGTGGTTAAGAATCTGCTTTGCAATGCAAGGATGCTGGTTCAATCATTGGTCAGGGAACTAAGATCCCACATGCTGCAGGGTGACTAAGCTTGTGCGCCAAATACTGAGTCTGCATGCTCTGGAGCCTGCGTGTAACAGCTAGAGAGCCCGCATGCTGCAACTGGAGTCCATGGACCACAGTGAAAGATCCCATAGAATCCTATGTGCTGTAACTAAGACCCAATGCAGCCAAATAAATAGTTTTTTTTATAAACCTTAAAAAAAGGAATTATAGTCCCACTAAATGCTCTGTGTGTGCATGTGTGAGTCTGCATGTGTGTGGTGTACAAGACATGTAAATCTGTGTGTGTGTGTATATGATGTGTACACATATACGTAGCATGGATGTGTCATGTGTACACAGGATATATAAGCACGCGGTATGTGTGCAGATGTGTGCACATGTGTGGGTTGTGTGAGCACAAGGCATGCATTTGCATGTGTATACAGGTGTGGGGTATACATGGTGTGTATACATGTGTGGTATGCGTAAAGAGTGTTTGGCATATGTGTATGGGATGTGGTATGCATAGTGTGTATATGTATATGTCTAATCTATGCATGTGTACATCTATATAATGGGTGGTCACAGCAAGGGGATGCTGGTATCTCCCTTCCCATAGTTAAGTCGCTGATGTCAGCTGCTGAAAGTGCAGTCTCTGGGAAAGAATTCTGGGGTGCATGCCTTTGTTGGCATCATCGACAAGAATTTCTTAGCATTTGCGCAGTTGGTATATTCTGTGTGAGGTGCTGACGATACTGAGACAAATCATATGGGATTCCTGGCATCACAGAAAACAAATGAGGAATGAGAGATCAGGGGTGCTGTGGGGGAGGAGGGAGGAGAAAAGGAAGGAGGGAGGGAAGGTTGGACAGGGGCAGGGCAGGAGAGAGAAGCAGATTTCTAGGACCAAGAAGGGCATACAGGACAAAGGCTTACCCCTGCTTGGAGTGAGGCGAGCCGCCTGCCTGTGTGTGATTGGTTCTAAATCGTCTCCTTAATATATTATATCTTTGAGTGTTTATTAAAATAAAGTGATGCTGGACTCCTTCCTGGGTGTATGGGCTTCCTGTCTCCCTTTCTACCCATCTTCCCCCCCCTGCACCCCAGAAACCCAGACCCTAAATCTGCCTCCTCCAGCCCCTGCCAGCCTACCTCCCTCAAATGCCAGACCTCTGGGGGAGCTTCAGGAGGTCATTAGGGAGACACGAGCCTCCGCTCCTCTCTCCACAGTGCAGTTCCTGAGTTCTTGCCATGTTAGCAAATTTGATGGATGGTGGCAGACGCTTGAGGATAAGAAATTGTAATCAGGAGAGTGTCCCCTCCCTCCCTCTTCCTGCTGCTCAGTCCCTGGATCTGTGCTCACCGGTTTCTGTGGAGTCAGCAGATGGATGGATGGCTTTTTTTCTAATGCTTTGCTGGAGTGATAGAATGCGTGGCAGGAGAAACCCGGCAGACTCACTACATAAAGAGGAACAGGAATAACTCAGGGATGTGGACAAACTGAGCCCAGAAAGGGGACTGATGTATAACAGGGCGAACTGGACCTTCCTGCTGAATCCTGCCTGAAGGGCTCAGCAGACACCAAGTTGTTGCTAGTGTCCCAGTGGTCTCGTCTCCGTTACTCGACCTCCCAAACTAGACAGCTCCAAGTGCCTTTTGACCTGGTGTGCTCAGGTCCAGCCTAGAACCCTCCATCCTTCCATCTAGCACTCTGCCATGCTGATCTCCTTATGCACACCCCCACCCCATCAGAGTGCCCTCACTCTCATACCTTCCATGGCCCTGATTGCCTACAAGATCACATGCCGTCCCTGCTGGAACTGCTTCTCCATGAATTTGTGGTTAAACCCCTGAACCTCTCTGAACTTCATTTCCACAGTTACAAAACGGAGACAAAATTACAATTACTTATTGGGAGGACAAATTGTGATCAGACAGGTTAAAACACTTTGGTAGCTGAAATGTGGGACCTGTGTCAAGAGTCCAAGTCAAGGAAGAAGCTAATGGGAGCAGCTGTCCCCAGGGTCAGCTCGGCAGGAAAGGTGAGAATACTATGGCTGAAGAAGGAAAGAGCTTGCCTCCTGCTCCAGCCAACTGGCCAGGGGTGTCAATTTCTCTGTCCACAGCAGGTCTGGCGCTAAGCTCTTCATTACATGTCCCCCACACACTTCTGGGCTCTACCATGTCCAGGTGCCCACCCCATCTCAGGTCCTGGCTGTCACCCACACCAGACACTTGACACCCAGTGTGGCCCTGAGGATTCGGCACTAAATAGCAACAGCACGATGCTGGGCACACGTGTTGACAACACCAAAGCACAAAGCCGTATGTGTAGCAAAGGACACAAAGGCAGATGCACACATCTGTTTCAGAGGTTTCCTCACTCATCAGAACGTACAGAAAATACCACCCAGTCATTGCTTGCAGGCATTAACCAGGGATGTGGAAAAGTCTAAGATTAACTTGTTAAATCCCTCAAAATAGTATTTGTTAAAATGGAATTTTATGTGTTGACCACATAAGTATTCATCGCCTCATGGCTGTGCCCCAGCACATACCATTTCTTCTGCCCCTCCACCCCTGCCCCCGCCAGGTCGGCAGCAGCATTTGTGTTTGTGTTATTTATTCAACGCTGTGTTGGGACACCTCTGAGCTGGACTCTGTCAAGAGAGGGTTTTCTTGCAGATAGCAAGCAGCTGTTCCTGCCTTCCCCAGCATCCTCCACAGAGCAACTCATGGCTCACTTTCCATTCCCAGGCACACAGAGTGCTGCTGGCTTTATCCATCAAACTCGTGTCCTTTTTCAGGAGAAAGAAATCGATAGAAATTGATTTGAAAATGTCAAACCTTATCAACAGCCAACCGTCACTCCAAGACAGATATTTTCTGGATGGTGTAAATGTTTGATTTCACCAAGACTCTTTTCTCGGCTGACAGTCTGGGGTGTCAAGCCACAAATCAGCCCTCAGATATTCTCTGGGGGCCGATTAGAAAGGGAGGTGGCATAGCACCGTGGCTAAACGGGTAGAGTCGGCAACCAGACTGCTTTAATAGCTGTGTGACATTGGGAAAATTATTTACGTTCCCTGAACCTCAGAAATCTCACCTTACACCAGAGGATAATTGGATATATGTCACACACATGGTGGTGAGAATTAAATGATAACCCGTGTAAACCACTTATAAAATGTGGAGAATATTGTAAGCTTATGATGAATATTAGTCACTTTTTATTATTTCTATGCCACTTTGCTAGGCACTGAGGAGTTTAAATACAGCCTGTTCGTGGAGATAAGATTATACACAAGGCAAATGGGAAAGACGATCCATGGAAAGATGACATAGCCTTGAGTCTGAAGTCCTGGGTTTGAGTTTCAGCCGCTCATTAGCTCCATGATTCTGAGCAGTTTCCCTAGAAGTCACTTTAGCCTGGAAAATGGGGATAAACATCACAGAGATTGACAAGCAAGCTTGTTATATGTTTCTAGTTGAGACTAGCAATTCACAGCGCATGGGTTTGTGATTTTCTGATAGCCCTGAAAAGGTCATTTCGTGATATTGAGTAGTAAATGCTACATGTGTAGGGCAGAGAAAGGTTCAGTGTCGGCAGAGATATTTGGGGCAGAGATTGTCATAAAGGGTCTTCCAGGATGGGTGGGACTCAACTGGGTTTTGCAGGGTCAAGTCCAACGAAGACTAACTGGCAACACACTGGCCTAAATTATTGCCAACACAAGTAGAAGCTTGGTAGAGGCCTTGATGTAGTCACGGGGAATTCTGGCATGATTTTCTACACATTGGAAAGAATCTAGATGATTAAGTTAAGCTGTATCATCAGATGGGGGAGTGGGGTGGGGCAGTAACTACCTGGCTTCTGCAGGGAACGTGGCTGACGTAGGACAAGAGCTGGGGCGGGGATGCCACCAGGCAGGGGCTCATCCAGTTGCAAGGTGAGAAATGACAACCAGGGGCCAAGGTGTTAACGCTGGCGACGGAGAAAAGTGGACAGACGCAAGGTCTTTGTGGAGGAAGAGCTGTCAGGACTTGCTGATTTAGTCATTCAGTTCATTAATTCAAGTGTTCTTGGCTCTAGGGATATAGCAGCATACAAAACAAAGCAGAAATGTGCTTATTACTGCTTAAGCACTGGTGGGAGGTGATGCAGGGGAAGGAGAAGCCAGAAGGATGATACCCAGGTTTCCTGCCTCAGGGAATGAACTGCAGCTATTTGCTTCCAAATGTGAACTGGGGGAACTTAAGTCACAGACTGCCAAGACACACTGGCTTGCCTTGACTACAGCTTCATCCTTTCCTTTGAGAGGCTTGGAAGCCTCTTCCAGGTGTCTCATGCTTTCTGAGTTTCAGTGTCTGTGTCCTAATGCCAAGGCCTAGGGGGACTAATAGAAGTGACTTCTGGTGTCTTGTGCTAATGGGCTCAAAAATCACTCTTTAATAGACTGTCTCTCCACTCAGCTGGTACGGCTCCATCTTCGACACACATCCAGGAACTTTCAGAAGGTCCCCTACTCCACTATTACTCTCTGCAAGGTGCCCTTCAAGACCAGCTTGCCTCATTCCCCCTTTGCAGGCCACAGGAGGCCTTGTATTGTTGCCAGATTGGTCAGTTGGACTGGGCTGGGGTCCTAGCCCTGGATCGAGACCCTCTTGTCTCAGCCAGGAAGCTTCTTTTTTCCGATCTGATTCATGCAGCCAGTAATGAAACTGATGCTGAGCCTGGGTGAGCACAAGTTTTATTAAATGGCCAAATAATAGAGAAGCGGGAGCCTAGTTCACAAATCAATTCTCAACCCAATTCGGCTGGAGACACCAAATACATAGGAGGGTTGAGGTAAAAGGCGGGGGAAATTGGAAAAAGAAGGAGGAATATTCATGAGTTATCTGAGAACAGGAGTGTGGTTTGGACCTGAAGCAACTCTCCTTTTCAGTCCTTGGTATGGGCTTTTCTGGTTGTTGTCACGGCAACCGTCAATTGTACTGGCGCTGGTGGATGTGTCACTTAACATGTTAATATATTACAAGGAGGTCTTCCCTGATAACTCGGTAAGGAATCTGCCTGCAATGCAGGAGACTCCAGTTCAGTTCCTGGGTTGGGAGGATCCCCTGGAGAAACGGATAGCCTACCCACTCCTGCATTCTTGGGCTTCCCTTGTGGCTCAGCTCATAAAGAATCTGCCTGCAATGTGGGAGACCTGGGTTTAATCCCTGGGTTGGGAAGATTCCCTGGAGAAGGGAAAGGATGCCCACTCCAGTATTCTGGCCTGGAGAATTCCATGGACTTTATAGTCCATGGGGTCACAAAGAGTCGGACATGACTGAGTGACTTTCACTCACCTAACTCACTCATATCACAATGAGCATATAATAAGGCTCAAAGTCTATGGACAATTGAATCTTCCACCATCTTGGGGCTAGTTGGTTCTGATCAGTTCCTGTGTATATTCAAGGGAAGGGCAGGTGCCTATGGGGATAGGATGTGGCAGGTTCCAGGTTGAATTTGATCTGAAAAAGATCCCACCTGGACAGGTGATCCAACTTCTGTGGCACTTTTATAGGCTATAATCTGAACACTTCCTTCTCCATTTTACTTTATAGCCATGTCCTGCTGACCAAACAACTTTAGACACATCAAACTAAGAGGCGATGAGATTCTGGAGGGGAAAGCACAGCAGAAAGCAAGGTGTGGAGGCAAGAAGTTTCAAGCAGAATTGGCTGGTTATGGCAGTCCATACAAAGTTGATTCTTGAGGTGCTTTGGGGACATAACAAGTGCTTTTTTCTTTGAGTGTCTGTTGCCAACAGGTAAGCCATCTTCACCTCCCTGCTGGAGAGTTTCAGGGAAGAAGCCTCTTAGAATTATAAACGATCCTAGTGAACATAATTTCTGCAATTACCAATGTTCAGTAATTATGCTAATGCTGATTCACAAAGAGCTGTTATTTGCTCAGCGTGTTCTGTGCACATTATCTCCTTACCTGACGAACTGTGTTTTCGCACAGCAGTTATGGTTTGCTTGTCACGTTAAGTGATGTTTGCATCTTGGAGCTTGTCATGGCACTAGGAGGAGTGCTGAAGTTCTGGTCCACCCCATCAGAAGATTTTCGGGTGGGCTTCATGGTGATAAGAAAGGAAGGGGGAACATGTGAAAAGAAAGCAGGAAAGAGAAACTGCATTTGACTGAAGGGGAAATTATAGTTCAGGGGTGAAGTGAGGGACAGTCATGAGTGAGATTTGTCACCTTGCCTTTCTGATTCCACATACGGCCTCTGGTACTTAGGAAAGTCAAGAGCTTGCCTGGTCTCCTGTTTCAGGCTTTCGTTGGCTTGAACTGGTCGAGTTCCATTTTCAGTCTGTTTCAACTCATGAGAGCACTTAGAAATCATCTAAGACATTAATTCTCAAAGTGTGGTCTCTGGTTCAATAGTGTTAGCATCACCTGAGTATTTTTTTGGAAAATGCAAATTCTGATGAAAAAGAAAGTATATGTGTGTGCATATATATATATGCATTTTATATTGTATTATATGCATGTGTATATAACTGAATCACTTTGCTGTACAACAAATTAACACATTGTAAATCAACTGTACTTCAATAAAATAAATTTTTAAAAGTGCAAATTTTAACACTCCAACCCAGATGTCTTGCATGAGAAATCCTCAGGGTGGATTCTTTACCATTCCACTACCTGGGAAACCCATTATTCTTACTGATTTTGGTTGTCTTTTTTGTTGTTGAATTGCTTGAGCTGTTTGCACGTTTTGGAATTTAAGCCCTTGTTGGTTGCATCATTTGCAAATATTTTCTCCCATTTGTAAGGTTATCTTTTTGTTTGGTTTATGGTTCCCTTTGCTGTGCAACAGCTTCTAAGATTTTCTTAGGTCCCATTTGTTTATTTTTTGCTTTTATTTCTATTGCCATGGGAGACTGACCTAAGAAAACATTGACAAAATTGGTCAGAGAATGTTTTGCCTGTGTTTTATTCTAGAACTTTTATGGTGTTGTGTCTTATTTTTAAGTCTTTAAATCATTTTGAGTTTAGTTTTGTGTGTGGTTTAAGAGTGTTTTCTCATGTTGATCTTTGGCAGAAATCAACACAATATTGTAAAGCAATTATCCTCCAATTAAAAATAAATAAATTAGAAAAAAATATTTATTTGTTTGGCTGTACAGGGTCTTAGTTGCAGCATGCCAGCTCTTAGTTGCAGCTTGTGGGATCTAGTTCCCTGACCAGGATCAAACCTGGTCCCCTGCCCTGGGAGCCTGAAGTCTTAGCCACTGGGCCACCAGGGAAGTTTTGGGTGTATTCTAAGCTCATTATTGATATTCATATTCCTACTCATTTTAATAACCAACATTTGTGTGCTTACTGTGGTCATTCCTTTGGAGCTGCTATCACTTTCCTCACTCTTGTTTTTCAGTTGCCCAGGCGTGTCTGACTCTTTGTGACCCCATGTATCACAGCACAGCAGGCCTCCCTGTCCCTCACCATCTCCTGGAGTTTGTCCAAGTTCCTGTTCATTGCGTCGGTGATGCTGTCCAACCACCTTATCCACTGACCCCCTCTTCTCCTTCTGCCCTTGATCTTTCCCAGCATTAGGGGCTTTTCCAATGAGTTGTCTGTTCGCATCAGATGACACAAATACTGGAGCTTCAGCTTCAGCATCAGTCCTTTCAGTGAATATTCAGGGTTGATCACCCTTAAGATTGCCTGGTTTGATCTCCTTGCTGTTCAAGGGACTTTCAGGAGTCTTCTCCAGCACCACAGTTCAAAAGCATCAATTCTTTACCTTTCTGCCTTCTTTATGGTCAAGTTCTCACAATCACGGGTGACCACTGGGAAGACCGTAGCCTTGACTTTACAGACCTTTGTCAGCAGAGTAATGTCTCTGCTTTTCAACACCCTGTCTAGGTTTGTCATCGCTTTCTTGCCAAGAAGCAATCGTCTTCTGATCTCATGGCTGCAGTCACCATCCACAGTGATTTTTTGGAGCCCAGGAAGAGGAAACCTGTCACTCCTTCCACTTTCCCCTTCTATTTGCCATGCAGTAAAGGGGCCAGATGCCATGATCTTAATTTTTTTAATACTTAGTCTTAAGCCTACTCTTTCACTTTCCTCCTTCATCCTCATCTGAGGCTCTTTAATTTCTCTTGGCTTTCTGCCATTAGAATGGACCAAGATACATCTGCATATCTAAGACTGTTGATGTTTCTCCTGCCTATCTTGACTCCAGCTTGTGACTGATCCAGCCCAGCATTTCTTATGACGTGCTCAGTGTATAGGTTAAACAAATAGGGTGACAGCAGATAGCCTTCTCATACTCCTTTCTTGATCTTGAACCAATCAGTTGTTCCATACAGGGTTCTAATTGTTGCTTCTTGACCCGCATATAGGTTTCTCTGGAGACAGGTAAGATGGTCTGGTATTCCCTTCTCTCTAAGAGCTTTCCACAGTTTGTCATGATCCACACAGTCAAAGGCTTTTAGCATAGTCGATGAAACAGAGATACATGTTTTTCTGAAATTCCCTTGCTTTTTCTATAATCCAGCGAATGTTGGCAACTTGATCTCTAGTTCTTCTTCCTTTTCTAAATCCAGCTTGGACATCTGGAAGGTCTTGGTTTGAATAATGCTGAAGCCTAGCATGCAAGATTTTAGCATGACTTTACTAATGTGGGAGATGAGTGCGGTTGTCCGATGGTTTGCACATCCTCTAGTGCTACCCTTCTTGAGGATTGGGATGAGCGTCAACCTTTTCCAGTCCTGTGGCTGCTGCTGAGTCTTCCAGATTTGCTGCTATAATGAATGCAAAACGTTGATGGCATCATCCTTTAGGGATTTGAATAGTTCTGCTGGAATTTCATCCCATCCACTAGCTTGATTAACAGCAGCTCTTCTTAAGGCCCACTTGACTTTGCACTCGAGAATGCTTGGCTCTGGATGACTGACCACACCATCATAGTAATCCTGTTCATTAAGTCTTTTTTACAAAGTTCTTCTGTGTATTCTTCCATCTCTTCTTGATCTCTTCAGCATCTACTAGGTCTCTACCATTTTATTTTTATTTTTTTTTTCTTTTCTTTTTTTTTTTTAAGATTTAAAATGTTTTATTTTTATTTTTATTTTTTTTTTTAAATTTTAAAATCTTTAATTCTTACATGCGTTCCCAAACATGAACCCCCCTCCCACCTCCCTCCCCATAACATCTCTCTGGATCCCCATGCACCAGCCCAAGCATGCTGTATCCTGCATCAGACATAGACTGGCGATTCAATTCTTACATGATAGTATACATGTTAGAATGCCATTCTCCCAAATCATCCCACCCTCTCCCTCTCCCTCTGAGTCCAAAAGTCCATATACACATCTGTGTCTTTTTCCTGTCTTGCATACAGGGTCGTCATTGCCATCTTCCTAAATTCCATATATATGTGTTAGTATACTGTATTGGTGTTTTTCTTTCTGGCTTACTTCACTCTGTATAATCGGCTCCAGTTTCATCCATCTCATCAGAACTGATTCAAATGAATTCTTTTTAACGGCTGAGTAATACTCCATTGTGTATATGTACCACAGCTTTCTTATCCATTCATCTGCTGATGGACATCTAGGTTGTTTCCATGTCCTGGCTATTATAAACAGTGCTGCGATGAACATTGGGGTACATGTGTCTCTTTCAATTCTGGTTTCCTCGGTGTGTATGCCCAGCAGTGGGATTGCTGGGTCATAAGGTAGTTCTATTTGCAATTTTTTAAGGAATCTCCACACTGTTCTCCATAGTGGCTGTACTAGTTTGCATTCCCACCAACAGTGTAGGAGGGTTCCCTTTTCTCCACACCCTCTCCAGCATTTATTGCTTGCAGATTTTTGGATCGCAGCCATTCTGACTGGTGTGAAGTGGTACCTCATTGTGGTTTTGATTTGCATTTCTCTAATAATGAGTGATGTTGAGCATCTTTTCATGTGTTTGTTAGCCATCCGTATGTCTTCTTTGGAGAAATGTCTATTTAGTTCTTTGGCCCATTTTTTGATTGGGTCGTTTATTTTTCTGGAATTGAGCTGCAGAAGTTGCTTGTATATTTTTGAGATTAGTTGTTTGTCAGTTGCTTCATTTGCTATTATTTTCTCCCATTCAGAAGGCTGTCTTTTCACCTTGCTTATATTTTCCTTTGTTGTGCAGAAGCTTTTTTTTAATTAGATCCCATTTGTTTATTTTTGCTTTTATTTCCAGAATTCTGGGAGGTGGATCATAGAGGATCCTGCTGTGATTTATGTCTGAGAGTGTTTTGCCTATGTTCTCCTCTAGGAGTTTTATAGTTTCTGGTCTTACATTTAGATCTTTAATCCATTTTGAGTTTATTTTGTGTGGGTGTTAGAAAGTGATCTAGTTTCATTCTTTTACAAGTGGTTGACCAGTTTTCCCAGCACCACTTGTTAAAGAGATTGTCTTTACTCCATTGTATATTCTTGCCTCCTTTGTCAAAGATAAGGTGTCCATATGTGTGTGGATTTATCTCTGGGCTTTCTATTTTGTTCCATTGATCTATATGTCTGTCTTTGTGCCAGTACCATACTGTCTTGATGACTGTGGCTTTGTAGTAGAGCCTGAAGTCAGGCAAGTTGATTCCTCCAGTTCCATTCTTCTTTCTCAAGATTGCTTTGGCTATTCGAGGTTTTTTGTATTTCCATACAAATCTTGAAATTATTTGTTCTAGTTCTGTGAAAAATGTGGCTGGTAGCTTGATAGGGATTGCATTGAATTTGTAAATTGCTTTGGGTAGTATACTCATTTTCACTATATTGATTCTTCCGATCCATGAACATGGTATATTTCTCCATCTATTAGTGTCCTCTTTGATTTCTTTCATCAGTGTTTTATAGTTTTCTATATATAGGTCTTTAGTTTCTTTAGGTAGATATATTCCTAAGTATTTTATTCTTTTCGTTGCAATGGTGAATGGAATTGTTTCCTTAATTTCTTTTTCTACTTTTCTCATTATTCGTGTATAGGAATGCAAGGGATTTCTGTGTGTTGATTTTATATCCTGCCAACTTTACTATATTCATTGATGAGCTCTAGTAATTTTCTGGTGGAGTCTTTAGGGTTTTCCATGTAAGAGGATCATGTCATCTGCAAACAGTGAGAGTTTTACTTCTTCTTTTCCAATTGGATTCCTTTTATTTCTTTTTCTGCTCTGATTGCTGTGGCCAAAACTTTCCAGAACTATGTTGAATAGTAGCGGTTGAAAGTGGACACCCTTGTCTTGTTCCTGACTTTAGCGGAAATGCCTTTCAATTTTTCACCATTGAGGATAATGTTTGCTGTGGGTTTGTCATATATAGCTTTTATTATGTTGAGGTATGTTCCTTCTATTCCTGCTTTCTGGAGAGTTTTTATCATAAATGGATGTTGAATTTTTGTCAAAGGCCTTCTCTGCATCTATTGAGATAATCATATGGTTTTTTATTTTTCAAGTTTGTTAATGTGGTGAATTACATTGATTGATTTGCGGATATTGAAGAATCCTTGCATCCCTGGGATAAAGCCCACTTGGTCATGGTGTATGATCTTTTTAATGTGTTGTTGGATTCTGATTGCTAGAATTTTGTTGAGGATTTTTGCATCTATGTTCATCAGTGATATTGGCCTGTAGTTTTCCTTTTTTTGTGACATCTTTGTCAGGTTTTGGTATTAGGGTGATGGTGGCCTCATAGAATGAGTTTGGAAGTTTACCTTCCTCTGCAATTTTCTGGAAGAGTTTGAGGAGGATAGGTGTTAGCTCTTCTCAAAATTTTTGGTAGAATTCAGCTGTGAAGCCGTCTGGACCTGGGCTTTTGTTTGCTGGAAGATTTCTGATTACAGTTTTCAATTTCCGTGCTTGTGATGGGTCTGTTAAGATTTTCTATTTCTTCCTGGTTCAGTTTTGGAAAATTGTACTTTTCTAAGAATTTGTCCATTTCTTCCACGTTGTCCATTTTATTGGCATACAATCTGCTGATAGTAGTCTCTTATGATCCTTTGTATTTCTGTGTTGGTCTGTTGTGATCTCTCCATTTTCATTTCTAATTTTATTGATTTGACTTTTCTCTCTTTGCTTCTTGATGAGTCTGGCTAATGGTTTGTCAATTTTATTTATCCTTTCAAAGAACCAGCTTTTGGCTTTGTTGATTTTTTGCTATGGGTCTCTTTTGTTTCTTTTGCATTTATTTCTGCCCTAATTTTTAAGATTTCTTTCCTTCTACTAACTCTGGGGTTCTCCAACTCTTCCTTTTTCTAGTTGCTTTAGTTGTCAGAGTTAGGTTAATTTATTTGACTTTTTTTCTTGTTTCTTGAGGTATGCCTGTATTGCTATGAACTTTCCTCTTAAGCCACTGCTTTTATAGTGTCCCACAGGTTTTGGGTTGTTTGTGTTTTCATTTTCATTAGTTTCTATGCATATTTGATTTCTTTTTGATTTCTTCTGTGATTTGTTGGTTATTCAGAAGTGTGTTGTTCAACCTCCATATGTTGGAATTTTTAATAGTTTTTCTCCTGTAATTGAGATCTAATCTTAATGCATTATGGTCAGAAAAGATGCTTGGAATGATTTTGATTTTTTTGAATTTATCAAGTTTAGATTTATGGCCCAGGATGTGATCTATCCTGGAGAAGGTTCCATGAGCACTTGAAAAAAAGGTGAAATTCATTGTTTTGGGGTGAAATGTCCTATAGATATCAATTAGGTCTAACTGATCTAATGTATCATTTAAAGTTTGCGTTTCTTTGTTAATTTTCTGTTTAGTTGATCTGTCCATAGGTGTGAGTGGGGTATTAAAGTCTCCCACTATTATTGTGTTTTGTTGATTTCCCCTTTCATACTTGTTAGCATTTGTCTTACATATTGCGGTGCTCCTATATTGGGTGCATATATATTTATAATTGTTATATCTTCTTCTTGGATTGTTCCTTTGATCATTATGTAGTGGCCTTCTTTGTCTCTTTTCACAGCCTTTGTTTTAAAGTCTATTTTATCGGATATGAGTATTGCCACTCCTGCTTTCTTTTGGTCTCTGTTTGCGTGGTATATCTTTTTCCAGCCCTTCACTTTCAGTCTGTGTGTGTCCCTTGTTTTGAGGTGGGTCTCTTGTAAGCAGCATATAGAGGGGTCTTGTTTTTGCATCCATTAGGCCAGTCTTTGTCTTTTGGTTGGGGCGTTCAACCCATTTAGTTTAAGGTGATTATTGATAAGTATGATCCCATTACCATTTACTTTATTGTTTTGGGGTTCGGGTTTATACACCCTTTTCATGTTTCCTGTCTAGAGGATATCCTTTAGAATTTGTTGGAGAGCTGGTTTGGTGGTGCTGAATTCTCTCAGCTTTTGCTTGTC
>NW_017214457.1:0-14683 GCF_001704415.2 Capra hircus
CTGAGGCGTCTTGAGCTAATCACACCGAACTCTGGAACTTCCAAAGGTCCTTCACACCCTTGCTGCAACTCAAGACGTTCCCGGCATACCCGTCTCCACTCGAGAGAAGCACGAGAGTCCCGCCCACATCCAGAGGAGCCCCGTGTCCGCTCCTTGCTCGAGAGGAGGGATCATTTCCCTGCGTGGTCTGGAAAGAATTCCCGGCGTTACCGTCGCATTTCAAGAGGAGCGCTCTCCACAGAAAATGCGAGAGGAACTCCAGGGTCGTGCACCATTCCCAGAGTCCCCAGATGTCTCAGTGCATTCCAGGGAAACCTGTTTTCCCTGCACTGCCTCGACTTTCAAGCGAGGATCGACTCACACGACTGTGCACGTGGGACATCCCTGTGGGAAAGCCCCGCGGGAAAGCCACAGATCCCTTGATCCACGCGAAGGGAAACGTGACACTGCTGCTACAGCTCGGGAGGAAAGCGCACGTGCATGCCCCATGCGAGACGAAGGACTGACTCCCTGGGGAGACTCCGGACGTACCCCAAGATCCATGTCAGCACTGGAGAGGAATCCTCAGGTTCCGGCACCGACTCCACGCAAGGTCTTAGGCCCGGGCATCGAAGGGAGAGATTCCCGAGAGGCCCTCAAGCAACTCGCATGGGGACTGGCCTTTCCTGAGGCCACCAGAGCGGGTCCCTGAGTCCCCATCTTAAGTCGAGAGCACCTGCCAAACTCGAGAAAATCCAGGAGGTTCTCCCTCCAGGCGAGATGAGGCCCATTTGCGCTGAGGCGTCTCGAGGCTAATCACACCTAACCTCTGGAACTTCCAAAGGGTCCTTCACACCCTTGATGCAACTCAAGAAGTTACCCGAAATACCCGTCTCCACTCGAGAGCAAACACGAGAGTTCCGCCCACATCCAGAGGAGCCCGTTTCCGCCTCCTAGCTCGAGAGGAGGGATCCTTTCCCTGCGTGGTCCGGGAAGGAATTCCCGGCGTTTCTGTCGCATCTCAAGAGAGGCGCTCTCCACAGAAAAGCGAGAGGAACTCCAGGGTCGTGCAACCATTCCCAGAGTCCCCCAGATGTCTCAGTCCATTCCAGGGAAAACCTGTTTTCCCTACACTGCCTTGACTTTCAAGCCGAGGATCGACTCACACCACGGTGGCACTTGGGACAGCCTGTGGGAAAGCCTCGTGGGAAAGCCTCGTGGGGAAAGCCTCGAGGGAAAGCCACAGATCACTTTATCCAAGCAAAGGGAAGCGTGACACTGCTGCTAGAGCTCGGGAGGAAAGCGCACGTGCATGTCCCCACTCCAGACGAGGACTGACTCTTCTCGGGGAGACTCCAGAAGTACCCCAATATCCATGTCAGCACTGGCAAGGAATCCTCACATTCCGGCACCGAGTCCACACAAGATCTTAGGCCCCGGCATCGACGGGAGAGGAATCCCGAGAGGCCCCGAGCAAACTCGCATGGGGACTGGCCTTTCCTGAGGCCACCAGAGCGGGTCCCTGAGGTCCCCGTCGTAAGTCGAGAGCACCTGCCGCAACTCGAGAAAATCCAGGAGGTTCTCCCCTCCAGGCGAGATGAGGCCCATTTCCGCTGAGGCTTCTTGAGGCTAATCACATCTAACATCTGGAACTTCCAAAGGGTCCTTCACACCCTTGCTGCAACTCAAGAAGTTCCCTGATATACCCGTCTCCACTGAAGAGGATGCACGAGAGTCCGTCCCACTTCCAGAGGAGCCCCGTTTCTGCCTCCTAGCTCGAAACGAGGGATCCTTTCCCTGCGTGGTCGGGAAAGAATTCCCGGTGTTCCCATCGCATCTCAAGAGGAGGCACTCTCCACAGGAAAGGCCTGAGGAACTCCAGGGTCGTGCCACCATTCCCAGAGTTCCCCAGATGTCTCAGTCCATTCCAGGGAAACCTGTTTTCCCTGCACTGCCTCGACTTTCAAGCCGAGGATCGACTCACACCACGGTGGCACGTGGGACAGCCCTGTGGGAAAGCCTCGTGGGAAAGCCTCGTGGGAAAGCCTCGAGGGAAAGCCACAGATCCCTTGATCCACGCAAACGGAAGCGTGAAACTGCAGCTACAGCTCGGGAGGAAAGCGCACGTGCATGCCCCCACACGAGACGAGGACTGACTCCCTTGGGGAGACTCCAGAAGTACCCCAAGATCCATGTCAGCACTGGAGAGGAATCCTCAGGTTCCGGCACCGACTCCACACAAGGTCTTATTCCCCGGCATCGACGGGAGAGGAATCCCGAGAGGCCCCCGAGCAACACGCATGGGGACTGGCCTTTCCTGAGGCCACCAGAGCGGGTCCCTGAGGTCCCCGTCGTAAGTCGAGAACACCTGAAGCAACTCGAGAAAATCCAGGAGTTTCTCCCCTCCAGGCGAGATGAGGCCCATTTCCGCTGAGGACTCTCGAGGCTAATCACATCTAACATCGGGAAATTCCAAAGGGTCCTTCACACCCTTGCTGCAACTCAAGATGTTCCCCTACATACCCGTCTCCACTCGAGAGGAAGCACGAGAGTCCCGCCCACATCCAGAGGATCCCCGTTTCCGCCTCATAGCTCGAGAGTAGGAATCCTTTTCCTGCGTGGTGGGGAAAGAATTCCCCACGTTCCCGTCGCATCTCAAGTGGACGCGCTCTCGACAGGAAAGGCGAGAGGAACTCCAGGGTCGTGCCACCATTCCCAGAGTCCCCAGATGTCTCAGTCCATTCCAGGGAAACCTGTTTTCCCTGCACTGCCTCCACTTTCAAGCCGAGGATCGACTCACACCACGGTGGCACGTGGGACAGCCCTGTGGGAAAGCCTCGTGGGAAAGCCTCGTGGAAAAGCCTCGAGGGAAAGCTACAGATCCCTTGATCGCCGCGAAGGGAAGCGCGACCCTGCTGCTACAGCTCGGAAGGAAAGCCCACGTGCATGCCCCCACTCGAGACGAGGACTGACTCCTCTGGGGAGACTCCAGAAGTACCTCAAGATCCATGTCAGCACTGGAGAAGAATCCTCAGGTTTTGGCCCCGACTCCACACAAGGTCTTAGGCCCCAGCATGTACGGAGAGGAATCCCGAGAGGCCCCCGAGCAACTCGCATGGGGACTGGCCTTTCCTGAGGCCACCAGAGCGGGTTCTGACGTCCGTGTTGTAAGACGAGAGCACCTGCCACAACTCGAGAAAATCCAGGAGGTTCTCCCCTCCAGGCGAGATGAGTCCGATTTCTGCTGAGGCGTCTGGAGGCTAATCACATCTAAACTCTGGAAATTCCAAAGGGTCCTTCACACCCTTGCTGCAACTCAAGAAGTTCCCCGACATACCCGTCTCCACTCAAGAGGAAGTACGAGAGTCCCGCCCACATCCAGAGGAGCCCCGTTTCCGCCTCCTAGCTCGAGAGGAGGGATACTTTCCCGGCGTGTTCGGGAAAGAATTCCCGGCATTCCCGTCGCATCTCAAGAGGAGGCGCTCTCCACAGGAAAGGCGAGAGGAACTCCAGGGTCGTGCCACATTCCCAGAGTCCCCCAGATGTTTGTCCATTCCAGGGAAACCTGTTTTCCCTGCACTGCCTCGACTTTCAAGCCGAGGATCGACTCACACCACGGTGGCACGTGGGACAGTCCTGTGGGAAAGCCTCGTGGGAAAGCCTCGTGGGAAAGCCTCGAGGGAAAGCCACAGATCCCTTGATCCACGTGAAGGGTAGCGTCGACACTGCTGCTACAGCTAGGGAGAAAAGCGCACGTGCATGCCCCCACTCGAGACGAGGACTGACTCCCCTGGGGAGACTCCAGAAGTACCCCAAGATGCATGTCAGCACTGGAGAGGAATCCTCAGTTTCTGGCACCGACTCCACACAAGGTCTTAGGCACCGGCATCGAAGGGAGAGGAATCCCGAGAGGCCCCCGAGCAACTCGCATGGGGACTGGCCTTTCCTGAGGCCACCAGAGCGGGTCCCTGAGGTCCCCGTCGTAAGTCGAAAGCACCTGCCCCAACTCGAGAAAATCCAGGAGGTTCTCCCCTCCAGGCGAGATGAGGACCATTTCCGCTGAGGCTTCTCGAGGCTAATCACACCTAACCTCTGGAACTTACAAAGGGTCCTTCACACCCTTGCTCCAACTCAAGAAGTTCCCCGACTTACCCGGCTCCACTAGAAAGGAAGCACGAGAGTCCCGCCCACATCCAGAGGAGACCCGTTTCTGCCTCCAAGCTCGAGAGGAGGGATCCTTTCCCTGCGTGGTCGGGAAAGAATTCCCGGCGTTCCGTCGCATCTCAAGAGGAGGCGTTCTCCACAAGAAAGGCTAGAGGAACTCCAGGGTCGTGCCGCCATTCCCAGAGTCCCCCAGATGTCTCAGTCCATTGCCAGGGAAATCTGTTTTCCCTGCACTGCCTCGACTTTCAAGCCGAGGATCGACTCACTCCACGGTGGCACTTGGAACAGAGCTGTGGGAAAGCCTCGTGGGAAAGCCTCGAGGGAAAGCCACAGATCCCTTGATCCACGCGAAGGAAAGCGTGACACTGCTGCTACAGCTCGGGAGGAAAGCGAACGTGCACGCCCCCACTCGAGACGAGGACTGACTCCCCTGGGGAGACTCCAGAAGTACCTCAAGGTCCATGTCAGCACTGGAGAGGAACCCTCAGGTTCTGACACCAACTCCACACATGGTCTTACGCCCCGGCATCGACGGGAGAGGAATCCCGAGAGGCCCCTGAGCAACTCGCATGGGGATTGGCCTTTCCTGAGGCCACCAGAGCAGGTCCCTGAGGTCCCCGTCGTAAGTCGAGAGCACCTGCCCCAACTCGAGAAAATCCAGGAGGTTCTCCCCTCCAGGCGAGATGAGGCCCATTTCCGCTGAGGCGTCTCTGAGGCTAATCACACCTAACATCTGGAACTTCCAAAGGGTCCTTCACACCCTTGCTGCAACTCAAGAAGTTGCCCGACATACCCGTCTCCACTCGAGAGGAAGCACGAGAGTCCCGCCCACATCCAGAGGAGCCCCGTTTCCGCCTTCTTGCTCGAGAGACAGGTTCCTTTCGCTGCGTGGTCGGGAAAGAATTCCCGGCATTCCTGTCGCATCTCAAGAGGAGGCACTCTCCACAGGAAAGGCGAGGGGAACTCCAGGGTCGTGCCACCATTCCCAGAGTCCTCCAGATGTCTCAGTCCATTCCAGGGAAACTTGTTTTCCCTGCACTGCCTCGACTTTCAAGCCGAGGATCGACTCACACCATGGTGGCACGTGGGACAGTCCTGTTGGAAAGCCTCAAGGGAAAGCCCCTGATGCCTTGATCCACGCGAAGGGAAGCGTGACACTGCTGCTACAGCTGGGGAGGAAAGAGCACGTGCATGTCCCCACTCGAGACGAGGACTGACTCCCCTGGGGAGACTCCAGAAGTACCCCAAGATCCATGTCAGCACTGGAGAGGAATCCACAGGTTTCGGCACCGACTCCACTCAAGGTCTTAGGCCCCGGCATCGAGGGAGAGGAATCCCGAGAGGCCCCCGAGCAACTCGCATGGGGACTGGCCTCTCCTGAGGCAACCAGAGCCGGTCTCTGAGGTCCCCATCGTAAGTCGAAAGCACCTGCCGCAACTAGAGAAAGTCCAGGAGGTTCTCCCCTTTAGGCGAGATGAGGCCCATTTCCGCTGAGGCGTCTCAAGGCTAATCACGTCTAACGTCTGGAACTTCCAAAGCGTCCTTCACACCCTTGCTGCAACTCAAGAAGTTCCCGACATACCCGTCTCCTCTCGAGAAAAAGCACGAGAGTCCCGGCCACATCCAGAGGAGCCCCGTTTCCGCCTCCTAGCTCGAGAGGAGGGATCCTTTCCCTGCGAGGTGGGGAAAGAATTCCCCGCATTCCCGTCGCATCTCAAGAGGAGGCGCTCTCCACAGGAAAGGCGAGAGGAACTCCAGGGTCATGCCACCATTCCCAGAGTTGCCCTGATGTCTCAGTCCATTCCAGGGAAACCTGTTTTCCCTGCACTGCCTCGACTTTCAAGCCGAGGATCGACTCACATCACGGTGGCACGTGGGACAGCCCTGTGGGAAAGCCTCGTGAGAAAGACTCGTGGGAAAGCCTCCAAGGAAAGCCACAGATTCCTGGATCCACGCGAAGGGAAGAGTGACACTGCTGCTACAGCTCGGGAGGAAATTGCACATGCATGCCCCAATAAATATGAGGACTGACTCACCTGGGAGACTCCAGAAGTACCCCAAGATCCATGTAAGCACTGTAGAGGTATTCTCAGGTTCCGGCACGGACTCCACACAAGGTCTTAAGCGCCGGCATCGACGGGAGAGGAATCCCGAGAGGCCCCCGAGCAACTCGCATGGAGCCTGACCTTTCCTGAGGCCACCAGAGCGGGTCCCTGAGGTCCTCATCTTAAGTCCACAGCACCTTCCGCAACTCGAGAAAATCCAGGAGGTTCTCCCCTTCAGGCGAGATGAGGCCCATTTCCGCTGAGCCGTTTTGAGGCTAATCACATCCTAACATCTGGAACTTCCAAAGGGTCCTTCACACCCTTGCTGCAACTCAAGAAGTTCCCCGACATACCCGTCTCCACTCGAGAGGAAGCACGAGAGTCAGGCCCACATCCAGAAGAGCCCCATTTCCGCCTCCTATCCCGAGAGGAGGGATCCTTTGCCTGCGTGTTCGGAAAATAATTCCCGGTGTTCCCATCGCATCTCTAGAGGAGGCACTCTCCACGGGAAAGGCGAGAGGAACTCCAGGGTCGTGCCACCATTTACAGAGTCCTCCAGATGTCTAAGTCCATTCAAGGGAAATCTGTTTTCCCTGCACTGTTTCGACTTTCAAGCCGAGGATCGACTCACACCACGGTGGCACGTGGGACAGCCCTGTGGGAAAGACTCGTGGGAAAGCCTCGTGGGAAATCCTCATAGGAAAGCCTTGAGGGAAAGCCTAGAATCCCTGATCCACGCGAAGGGTAGAGTGACACTGCTGCTACAGCTCGGAAGGAAAACGCACGTGCATGCCCCAATCGAGACGAGGACTGACTCCCCTCTAGAGACTCCAGAAGAACCCCAAGATCCATGTCAGCACTGGAGAGGAATCCTCAGGTTCCGACACCGACTCCACACATGGTCTTACGCCCCGGCATCGACGGAAGAGGAATCCCGAGAGGCCCCCGAACAACTCGCAATGGGGACTGGCCTTTCCTGAGGCCACCAGAGCGGGTCCCTGAGGTCCCCGTCGTAAGTCGAGAGCACCTGCCACAACTCGAGAAAATCCAGGAGGTTCTCCCCTCCAGGCGAGATGAGGCCCATTTCCGCTGAGCCGTTTTGAGGCTAATCACATCTAACATCTGGAACTTCCAAAGGGTCTTTCACACCCTTGCTGCCAACTCAAGAAGTTCCCCGACATACCCGTCTCCACTCGAGAGGAAGCACGAGAGTCAGGCCCACATCCAGAAGAGCCCCATTTCCGCCTCCTATACCTAGAGGAGGGATCCTTTCCCTGCGTGGTCGGAAACAATTCCCGGTGTTCCCATCGCATCTCAAGAGGAGGCACTCTCCACGGGAAAGGCGAGAGGAACTCCAGGGTCGTGCCACCATTTACAGAGTCCCCCAGATATCTCAGTCCATTCCAGGGAAACCTGTTTTCCCTGCACTGCCTCGACTTTCAAGCCGAGGATCGACTCACACCAGGGTGGCACGTGGGACAGCCCTGTGCGAAAGCCTCGTGGGAAAGCCTCGTGGGAAAGCCTCGAGGGAAAGCCACAGAATCCCTTGATCATACGCGAAGGCAAGCGTGACACTGCTGCTACAGCTCGGGAGGAAAGCGCACGTGCATGCCCCCACTCGAGACGAGGACTGACTCCCCTGGGGAGACGTCCAGAAGTACCCCAAGATCCATGTCAGCACTGGAGAGGAATCCTCAGGTTCCGCACCGACTCCACACAAGGTCTTAGGCGACCTGCATCGACGGGAGAGGAATCCCGAGAGGCCCCCGAGCAACTCGCATGGGGACTGGCCTTTCCTGAGGCCACCAGAGCGGGTCCCTGATGTCCCCGTCATAAGTCGAGAGCACCTGCCCGCAACTCGAGAAAATCCAGGAGGTTCTCCCCTCCAGGCGAGATGAGGCCCATTTCCGCTGAGGCGTCTCGAGGCTAATCACACCTAACCTCTGGAACTATCCAAAAGGGTCCTTCACACCCTTGCTGCAACTCAAGAAGTTCCCCGACATACCCGTCTCCACTCGAGAGGAAGCACGAGAGTCCCGCCCACATCCAGAGGAGCCCCGTTTCCGCCTCCTAGCTCCGAGAGGAGGGATCCTTTCCCTGCGTGGTCGGGAAAGAATTCCGGCGATCCCGTCGCATCTCAAAGAGGAGGGCGCTCTCCACAGGAAAGGCGAGAGGAACTCCAGGGTCGTGCCACCATTCCCAGAGTCCCCCAGATGTCTCAGTCCATTCAGGGAAACCGTTTTCCCTGCACTGCCTCGACTTTCAAGCCGAGAATCGACTCACACCACGGTGGCACGTGGGACAGCCCTGTGGGAAAGCCTCGGTGGGAAAGCCTCGAGGGAAAGCCACAGATCCCTTGATCCACGCGAAGGAAGCGTGACACTGCCTGCTACAGCTCGGAGAGAAAGCCACGTGGCATGCCCCACTCGAGACGAGGACTGAGTCCCCTGGGGAGACTCCAGAAGTTCCCCAAGATCCATGTCAGCCACTGGAGAGGAATCCTCAGGTTCCGGACACCCAATTCCACACATGGTCTTAGGCCCGCATCGACGGGAGAGGAATCCGAGAGGCCCCTGAGCAACTCACATGGGCTTGGCCTTTCCTGAGGCCACCAGAGCAGGTCCCTGAGGTCCCCGTCGTAAGTCGAGAGCACCTGCCGCAACTCGAGAAAATCCAGGAGGTTCTCCCCTCCAGGGAGATGAGGCCATTTCCGTGAGGCTTCTAGAGGCTAATCACACCTAACTTCTGGAACTTCCAAAGGGTCCTTCTCACCCTTGCTACAACTCAAGAAGTTCCCAGCATACCCGACTCCACTCAGGTTGAAGCACGAGAGTTCCGCCACATCCAGAGGAGCCCGTTTCCGCCTCCTGCTCGAGAGACGGTCCTTTCCTGCGTGGTCGGGAAGAATTCCCGGCGTTCCTTTCGCATCTCAAGAGGAGGCACTCTCCACAGGAAAGGCGTGAGGAACTCCAGGGTTGTGCCACCATTCCCAGAGTCCTCCAGATATCTCAGTCCATTCCAGGGAAACCTGTTTTCCCTGAACTGTTTAGACTTTCAAGCGAGGATCGACTCACACCACGGTGGCACGTGGACAGCCCTATGGGAAAGCCTCGTGGGAAAGCTCGAGGGAAGCCACAGATCCCTTGATCCACGTGAAGGGAAGCGTGACACTGCTGCTACAGCTCGGGAGGAAAGCGTACGTGCATACGCCCACTCGAGACGAGGACTGAGTCCCCTGGGGAGACTCCAGAAGTACTCCAAGATCCATGTCAGCATTGGAGAGGAATCCTCAGGTTCCGGCACGACTCCACACAAGTCTTATGACCGGCATCGACGGGAGAGGAATCCAGAGAGGCCCCGAGCAACTCGCATGGGGACTGGCCTTTCCTGAGGCCACCAGAGCGGGTCTCTGAGGTCCCCGACCTAAGTCGAGAGCACCTGCCGCAACTCGAGAAAATCCAGGAGGTTCTCCCTCCAGGAGAGATAAGGCCCATTTCCGCTGAGGCGTCTCAAGGCTAATCACACTAACTCTGGAACTTCCAAAGTCCTTCACACCCTTCTGAAACTCAGGAAGTTCCCGTGCATACCCGTCTCCATCGAGAGGAAGCACGAATGTCCCGCCCACATCCAGAGGAGCCCGTTTCGCCTCCTAGCTCGAGAGGAGGCGATCCATTCCCTGCGTGGTCGGGAAAGAATTCCCGGCTTCCCGTCGCATCTCAAGAGTAGGCACTCTCCACGGGAAAGGCGAGAGGAACTCCAGGGTCTTGCCACATTCCCAGAGTCCCCAGATGTCTAAGTCCATTCAAGGGAAACCTGTTTTCCCTGCACTGTTCGACTTTCAAGCAGAGGATCGACTCACACCACGGTGCCACGTGGGACAGCCCTGTGGGAAAGCCTCGTGGAAAGCCTCGTGGAAAGCTCGAGGAAAGCCACAGATCCCTTGATCCACGCGAAGTGAAGCGTTACAATGCTGCTACAGCTCGAGAGTAAAGCGCACTTGTATGCCCCACTCGAGACGAGGACTGAAACCACTGGGGACAGTCCAGAAGTTCCCCAAGATCCATTTCAGCACTGGAGAGGAATCCTCAGGTTCCGAACGACTCCACACAATGTCTTAGGCCCGGCATCGACGGGAGAGGAATCCCGAGAGGTCCCCGAGCAACTCGCATGGGGACTGGCCTTTCCTGAGGCCTCCAGAGCCGGTCCTGAGGACAACGTCTTAAGTCGAGAGCACCTGCGCAACTCGAGAAAATCCAGGAGGTTCTCCCCTCTAGGCGAGATGAGGCCCATTTCCGCTGCGATGGTCTCGAGGCTAATCACACCTAACCTCTGAACTTCCAAAGGGTCCTTCACACCCTTGCTGCAACTCAAGAAGGAGGAGAGTAGATTGAAGGAGGCGACCCCATGCCGAGTTTGCTCAGGTTGAACTCTCGGAGATTCGCTCTCTCAGTGATTGCGACGCCTAAGACCGTTCGTTGGAGGTCGGTGCTGAAACGTAGGGATCGGGGGCTGGGATTTTGGTCTTGAGGGCTCCGGTGCTGGGAGTGTCGGGCAGCCATGCAGGTCATGTCTCCAAAACTGTAGAAGGCATCGCTGTCACGCTTACCCTCTCGCGGTGATCGAAGGCTCTGTGCTTTCCATCAGAGGGCTTCCCAACGTGCATTTCACCGCTTCCCCAGGGGGGCTCTCCAACAGTGCCAGTTGTGGAGTCGATCCTACGCTTTGAAGTAAACAGCTGCAGGGAAAAACAGTTATCCCTGGAAAGCTGAGATATACTGGAGCACTCTGGGAAGGGGCACGACCTGGAGTTCCTTCTGCCTTTCCCTGTGGAGAGTGCTCCACTTGAGTTGCAGACAGGAAAGCGCCGGAATTCTTTTCCCGGACCAAGCAGCGGCAAAGGAACCTCTCTCCAGCCCAAGGAGGAAAATAGGCGCCCTGCCTTCTGGAGTGGGGCAGGAAAACGGGGTTCTTCCGGTGGAGTCGGGTATGCGCGACTTCTTGAGTTGCAGGCAAGGGTGTGAAGGACCCTTTGAAGCTACGAGGGTAGATGTGATTAGCCCCGAGACGCTCAGCCGAAGTGCCTCATTCTCGCCTGGGAGGGGGTTGGAACCTCTCTGGATTTCTCCTTATTGCCGGCAGGTTGATCTCGACTCGACGGGGGAACATCGGGAGGGACGACGGCTCCTGTGGACTCAGGAAAGGCAGTCCCACATGGCGGAGTGCTTGGGGCTCTCGGAGTATCTCCCATTCGATGCCGTGCCCTAAGACATTTGTGTAGGAAGTCGGTGTCGGGAACCTGAGATCCCTTTCCAAACGACATCTTGGTATTCTGGAGTCCTCGCCAGGGACGTCAGTCCTCGTCTCGATGGGGGCATACACATCGATTTCCTCACCGGGGAGCTGTAACGCAAGCGTGGGTTACGCTTTCCGCTTCGCGGATCAAGGGGGATCTGTGGCTTTCCACGAGCTTTCCAAGGGGTCACCAGTCCGGTGTGAGTATTCGCTTTGGAAAAAAGTTCGACCAGGCGGAAACCAGGTTTTCCTTTCCTGGAATGGCGAGATGGGGAATAGAAATGGATGCAGACCCTGGAGTCTCTCGCCTTCCTCGTGGAAGAAGCGAACTCCTCTTGAAAGATCAACGGGAACAACGTGAACTTGTCCCGGAACCAACGCAGGGAAAGGATCTTTAGCTAACGACAAGAACGGGTTCCGTCTGGGATGTGGGCCGACTCTCGGTGGCTCGCTCTCGAAAGTGAGCCCGGGTAGTCGGGGGAAACTTCTTGAGTTGCCAGCAAGCGGTGTGAGGACCGCTCTTGGGAAGTTCCAGAGGTTAGGTGTTGGATTACCTGCGAGCCAGCGCCGCACGGCGGCCAAATGGGGCCTATCTCTGGCTAAAGCGGAAAACTTCTGATTTTTCGAGTTGCGGCAGTCTACTCGACTTAAGACGTTTGTCTCCTCAATAGGGGACGTCTGGTGAGGCCTCAGAAGGCAGTCCCATGCGAAGGTGCTCGGGACTATCGGGATTCCTCTCCCGCGATGCCACTGGGGCCTAAAGAACATTGTGTGGAGTCGAGTTACGCCACCGACCAGGCACCACCAGGCTCTCAGTGCGTCGCACGCTGTCGGGCCCAGAAGCCCGGGCGTCGGGAACCTGGAGATTCTCTCCCAAAGGCTGAAATGGATCTTGAGGAGGGAACTTGCTGGACTGTCCCCAGTGGTTTCAGATCTCGGTCTCGGCAGTGGCGCATACAAGGTCGCTTTTTTACTCTCGAGCGTTAAAGCAGCATAGTAACGCTTCGCTTTCGCCCGAGGATCAAGGGATCTGTGGCTTCCCCCCGAGGCTTTCCAGGAGGCTTCCCCACGAGCTTTTCCAAGGGCTGTCCAACTGGCACACCTGTGGTAGTCCGTCTCGTGCTTGAAAAGCTCGGAACCATCTGGTGCAGTGCAGGAAAAAGGTTCCTTGAATGAACTTAGACATCTGAAGGACTCCTGGGAATGCTGGCAAGAACCCTGGAGTTCCTCTGCTTCCGCCGTGATTGTGCTACTTCTTGAAGATGCCGACGGGAACGCCGGGAAATCTTCCCGACAAAGCGGGAATGGATCGCTCCTTCGAGCCTAGGAGGCCGGAAGACAGGGGCCCTCGGATGTGGCGGGGCGGAAAACAATCGTGGGCCCTTCCCTTCCTCCGGATGGAGAAGGGCCGGGTTATGCACCGGGACTTCCTTGGGGAGTTTAAGCAAAGGGGTGCTGAAGGACCTTGTTGGGAGTGCCAAAGAAGTTAGCGTTGGATGATACAGGCCCTTGAGGACCCACTCCAGCGGAAATGGGGCCTTATCTCTCCTGGAGGGGAGAACCTCCCTGGATTTCTCGAGTTGGGCGGCAGGTCTCCACAAGAACTTAGGTCCGGCGGACCTCCAGAGACGCCCCGCTCTGGGGTTCTCAAAGGGGAGGCCCGTCACAGCGAGTTTGGCTCGGCGGGGGGGCGCTTCTACTGGATTGCTTCTCCGCCGATGCGGGTTCATAAGCCATTGTGTGGATCGGTGCGGAACCTGAGATTTCTCTCCAATGCTGACATGGGATGCTTCGGAGTGAACTTACTCGGGAGTCTCCGCCAGGGGACCTCAGTCGGCTCGTCCTTCGAGTGGGGCATGGCACGTACGCTTCCCTCCGAGCGGTTGAGCAGCAGTGTTGCAGCGCTTCCTTCACGGTGGATCAAGGATCGCTGGCTTGTCCCCTCGCGAGGCTTTCCCACGAGATTTCCGCATAGGGCGTCCCAAAACGTGGGCCCACGTGGTGTGAGGTCGATTCTCGCCTTAAAGTCGAAGGCCGTGGCAGGGAAAACGCGGGGTTCGCCTGGGAAGGACTGAGATATCTGAAGACTCTGGGAATGGTGGCACAAAAAACCTGGATCCTCGACGCCTTTCCTGTGGAGAGTGCCTCCCTTTGGAATTGCGACAAGGGCGAGCGGGACTTCTTACGCGCGACGAGCAGGGGAAAAGGAACGCCGTCTCTCCGAGGCAACAGGAGGCGGAAACGGTCTGCCTCTGATGTGGCGGGGACTCCGTGTTCTCCTGAGTGGAGTCGGCGTAAATGCCGGGGACGTTCTTGTAGTGTGTAGCAAAGGGTGAGAAGGAACCCTTTAGAAGTTCCAGAAAGTTTAGGTGTGATTAAGCCGTCTAGAAGCCTCCAAGGGAAATGGGCCTCATCTCGCCTCGGAGGGGAAACTCGCTGGATTTTCCTCGGAGTTTGTGGCAGGTGCTCCTCGACGTTATGACGGGGAACATCAAGGGACGCCTCGTGGTGGCCTCAAAGAGAAAAAGGCAAGAACGGCCAATGCGAGTTGCTCCGGCACACAGGGCCTCTCGGGATTCCTCTCCCATAAGAGGACGTCGCCTAAGACCATTGTGTGGAGTTCGGTGCGGACAACCTTGAGAAATTCCTCTGCGCAGTGCTGGACGATGGACTTGGGTAGCTTCTCAGGCGTCTCCAAAGGGGAGGTCAGTCCTCCGGTCTCGAGTGGGGCATGCCAGGTGCGCGTTCCCTCCCGAAGGCAGCTAGCAGCAGGGTGTCTCCGCTTGGCCTTCGACGTACGTCAGAAAGGGTTTCTGGCTGGCTTCCCCATCGAGGCTGGGTCCCCACGAGGCTTCCCACGAAGGCTTTCCGCAACAGGGCTGTCCCACTGCACCGGTGTGAGTCGATCCTCGCTTGGAAAGCGAGGCTGGTGCAGGGAAAAACACGGTTTCCCCTGAATGGACTTGAGACATCTGGGGGACTCTTGTAAAATGGTGGACACCGACCGCTGGATGTTCTTGCCTTTCCGGGAAGAAGTGCTCCTCTGAGATGCGATGGAAACCGGAATTGTTTTCCGACCAGCAAGGGGAAACGGATCCTCGCTCTAGGGGATAGGAAGGCGGAATGGGTCTTCTGATGTGGGGCCTGATTCTCGGTGCTCTGCCTCTCGAGGTGAGACGGGTATGTTCGGGAACTTCTTGAGT
>NW_017214458.1:0-24524 GCF_001704415.2 Capra hircus
CAATCCAGGGTTGAGATTATTCAAAATTGGCTTTAATCTCCACGAGAGCTGCCTATTCCTTATTCATCCTTACTTTTACTGTGTACCTCTTTGTGATACCAACCCCAAATATGAAGAATTTTAGTGCACCCACTTCCTATCAAGATATTCCTGAACTCCATGTTCTTTTAGTCCTTGAGTTTACTGTAAACTCTGCTCAACTTCTCAGCTCTTCAGCTGCTTTTCTGGACTCAGAAGATGCCTCCAAGGAGCAGGAGTCAAAAATGCTGGTCTCACTTCTCTGAATTTCCTTCTTACAGATCTTGGACATAAACTTTATATGACTTTATTAGCTCTCTGATGTTGTTAACAACATATTTTATATTTTGCTCATTTTTCTAGTTATTTTCAGTGGAAGTATTGGCTGTATGTCTTAGTCTAGTCTTCCATTATTGGAATTAGAATTGCTTAGGTGATTATTTATCTCAATGTTGAAGTGTTGCTGCAGAATGAAAACATGTTCTATTTCCAGATCACAAACTCTCTAGCATCAAGAATCATATCTTATTCATGAAGAGGCTCTGCCTTTTTAGGCCCTGGGTAAAGCCTGCATAATTGGTGAGCACAGTGCACGTCCTTTTCATAGGTTTAGTAATTATTTTATTGTTCACCCTTGTTCTCAAGATCTTTAGATAGGGGCAGGATCTCAAGAGACAAAGTCACAGAGGCGTATAGCACAGTCTCTGCTTTTGGTCTGGTAATGAGCAGAGCCAGTTCAAGTCATAGGAATATGAATAGGAACTCCATGTGTTTTACTTTTTAAGAGTGTCAAATCAGAGAAACATATTATCTCCACCAAATAGCAATTACAAGTCCTTTAATTATTTACTTAGTCTCTTGAGAAAATACCAGTGTGAATGTATGGTTAGGAATGAATGTTTATAATGCATGTGGACATCTAGAAATCTCTGTCCATTGCTCTATTCTCAATGTTCTCCATTTGAAAAAATATGTTTGTATAACTACCTCCATCTTCTGTTCTCTCCTCCAGATTCTCCCTGACCCTTTTCAGCCCACTCAAACAGGCATCCACCTGTCTCTGCATTCACTGGGCCATGCCGCATAGCTTCCCTGACAAAAATGGCCACAGGAATTTCCACTTGTTTACGTTGATTGCAGTGGGGTGCTCTAGCATAGGCAATGACAAGCAGCTCTAGGTCACACTTCTATGTTCATTAGTCCCCTTCTTTGTCCTTTGGGAGGGATGTACTGGGATACGCTTTGGAAGTATAGTTTTATTTTTCTCTCTTGATTTGTTTTCTATGGAACAATCCTGTGGATAATTTCTGGTAACTGAAAAATTGGCAAACGTTAATGAATAATGATCACAGTCCTAAAATGAACACTTTAAGTGCTAAAAGAAAGGATTTATGAATCTAGTTCTGGTTCTATGGAGAGGACAGATGAGGGAGCCATGAGTTCAGCTTGAGGAGTTAACCTTACTGGGTCTGGTCATATGAAACCATAATTGAAAAAAGACACATGTACACATATTCGCTGCAGCACTGTTTACAGTAACTAGGACATGGGAGCAACCTAGATGTCCATCAACAAATAAATGGGGTAAAGAAGTTGTGGCGCATATATACAATGGAATATTCAGTTCAGTTCAGTTCCAGTCGCTCAGTCGTGTCCGACTCTTTGCGACCCCATGAATCACAGCACGCCAGGCCTCCCTGTCCATCACCAGCTCCCAGAGTTCACTCAGACTCGCATCCATCGAGTCAGTGATGTTATCCAGCCATCTCATCCTCTGTTGTCCCCTTCTCCTCCTGCCCCCAATACCTCCCAGCATCAGAGTCTTTTCCAATGAGTCAACTCTTTGCATGAGGTGGCCAAAGTACTGGAGTTTCAGCTTCAGCATCATTCCTTCCAAAGAAATGCCAGGGCTGATCTCCTTCAGAATGGACTGGTTGGATCTCCTTGCAGTCCAAGGGACTCTCAAGAGTCTTCTCCAACACCACAGTTCAAAAGCATCAATTCTTCGGCACTCAGCCTTCTTCCCAGTCCAACTCTCACATCCATACATGACCACTGGAAAAAACCATAGCCTTGACTAGACGGACCTTAGTTTGCATAAGTAATATCTCTGCTTTTGAATATACTATCTAGGTTGGTCATGACTTTTCTTCCAAGGAGTAAGCCTCTTTTAATTTCATGACTGCAGTCACCATCTGCAGTGATTTTGGAGCCCCAGAATATAAAGTCTGACACTGTTTCCACTGTTTCCCCATCTATTTCCCATGAAGTGATGGGACCAGATGCCATGATTTTTGTTTTCTGAATGTCGAGCTTTAAGCCAACATTTTCACTCTTCTCTTTCACTCTCATCAAGAGGCTCTTTAGTTCCTCTTCACTTTCTGACATGAGGGTGGTGTCATCTGCATATCTGAGGTTATTAATATTTCTCCTGGCAATCTTGATTCCAGCTTGTACTCAGCCATAAAAAAGAACACATCTGAGTCAATGTTAATGAACCTAGAGCCTATTTATACAGAGTTAAGTAGGTCAGAAAGAGAAAAACACATATTAACATATGTATATGAAATCTAGAAACATGAAACCGATGAACCTATTTGCAGAGTGTTAATGGAGATGCAGACATAGAGAACAGACTTATGGACACAGTGGGGGACAGAGCAGGAGATGAATTGAAAAAGAGTAACATTAAAACATGTACTTTACCATATGTAAAATAGATTATGGGAATTTGCTGTATGAGGCAAAGAGCTCAACCCCAGTGCTCTGTAACAACTTAGAGAGGTGAGATGGGGTGGGAGATGGGAGGGAGGTTCAAGAGGAAGTGGACATGTAAGTATACCTATGACTGATACATGTTGATACATGGCAGAAACCAACACAGTATTGTAAAGCAATTATCCTCCATTAAAACTAAAAATTAAAAAATAAAAAGAATTTCCAGTAGTCACTGCTGGCCACTGTTGCTTACCTCAGCACTACAGGGAAAGAGAGACTTCATATATGATATTTACAGCATATTGGTTAAAGATTTTTCCTCTAAAGCCAGACTGACTGGATTTTAGATTCATCTTTCTCTGTGTAACTTGGTCCAATTACTTTTAAGTTCTTTCTAACTCAGTTTCCTCATCTCTAAAATGGGGCTAAGACCTTTTTTGAGTCATTGTAAAGTGAAAAAGTAAAAAATATGTCAAGTGTTTAAAATCTTCCTGTCCCATAATAGGTACCAAAGAGATTTTCACTGTTGTTACTGGTTTGTGGGCTCTTCAGATGAGGGCACAGAGCATGGGGTAGGGGAGGCAGATAAGGGAGATAGACTTTCAGGTTTTCTTAGACTCCGGGCTCTTCATATGCATTTCCACCCTCTTGGTTTAAGGGAGCTCACATTCAACAGCCCACATTGCTCAGGCTTGATACCCTTCCTTCCAGCTCCAGCATGGGTTCTCTTCCCTGTAATTCCTAGGTTCTGCTGATGATGTGTTTGGAATCTCAGGAGAGCCTGTGCGGTTACGCGCCCCCAGCTTACAAACAAATATATACTCTGTTAAATGGAAGATGCCCTCATATTCAAATTCAAGTAATAATTTTATGCTGTCTTGGAAGAATGGTTCTGGCTGGACTGAAGAAAGGGGAGCTTTGAATCAGACTTTAAATCATTTCAACCAAAGATTCAATGTTACAAGCAAGGACTTCACTCTTCTCATCAAGGCAGCTCAGCCACAGGACAGTGGCCTCTACGTCCTGGAGGTCACCAATCACTCTGGGAAATTTTGGGAACACAAGTTCCACGTTTCTATATTTGGTGAGTCCTCAGGACAGCTCATCTTGCCCCTGTAACTCTTGCAGGGCTTGTATTTCCAGCATCTTTCTGATCAGAATCTCTGCTTCTAGATCGTGTTGAGAAGCCCCACCTGGTGAAGAAGTGGAAGGTCCTGGATGGGGGTGTTTGTCAAGTGACTCTGTCCTGCTTAGTCACCAGAGGTGGTGATGTGAGCTATGCTTGGTATAAAGGGAGTAATCTGCTCCAGATACCTGGGAACATCACAGAACTGGTGGAGAACTTTGATGTCAATGGTTCGCACTTATATACCTGCAATGTCAGCAATCTAGTCAGTTGGGCAAACCACAGCCTCCAGCTAATGCAGGGCTGTCAGAGAGACCACCAAGGTAAGTGGAGCACTTTGGGATATAAGAGGGGCTGAAGGTGTGGAGCCCCACAGCCAGGCTCATTGCAAAGGAGACTTGATAAGAGATCCCCTGACTGACTCCCACAGAGCTTTGCAGCCCTTCCCCAGGTAAGCCTTGGCCTCTAGGCATACAGTCCCTGTAAAACCAGGGCTGTCTTGGTCAGGGAAGAATTTTATCCCCATAAAGAACTTCCTTTCGGGAGATGTGAGTTTCTCCTTCGTATAGGGAATGCTTAGTTGTTTGATGAGTCACTGCCCTGATGCCGGTGCTGATCATTACATTCTTTTTCTGAGAGACTGATGGAGACCTCCTTCCTCCTCCTGAGTGATAACTCCCCCAGGTCATATAGTGTCCCAAGAGGTAACTATGCTGTACACTGTGCTCTGGGTCACGTGGTCATCAGGATCATCTTGGGGGTACTTAGAAGAGTTCTTGTTTTTTTTTCTCTTTTTGCTTATGCTCATTCTAAGAGTTATCCTGAGTTAAGTTTTATTTTTCCGAGTTAAGTTTATACCATTTTTCATTATATAAACAAAAACTTAATGTGCCATCAGCATAGGTATCAGCATAGGGGACACAGGAAAAAACCTGCTGTCCCCATTCTCAAGGAACTTCTAACCAAACACAGCAGCAAACTAAACACTCATGAGCAAAAAACAAACAAGCTGAAGGAATATGGAGTGACAAGGACCCTGGAGTTTTGTTCATGCCAGCCGTGGCTTCATCATTCAGCAGCTCTCAGATCCCAAGCTGATTCATTACCTCTCTGAACCTCAGCTTTTCTTTTGACTAAACTAGGGATGATAATAATAAGTATCTCACAGGAGTGCTGCTAAGATTAAGATTATGTTTGTAAAGAGCCTAGTCAGCTGGCACCTGGAACATTAATTCATTTCCCTTCTCCCCATGTTGGTTGGGTTATGTATCAGGCTTCATTTGTGACACAAATGTTAACGTTGAATGAAGAAGAGCAGTGAAGGCAGGAATAACAGAAGGTGAAGTGGAAGACTTGCCTGGCACATAGTAGGTGTCCAACAAATGTTTGTTGAGTTAAAAACGAAAGAATGGATGTAACATTTGCTGTGCCAGATGTTTTACATATATTAAAGCCATAATTAACCCCCATGTGTAGATAACACTATCTCTTCTCTCTAAGTGAGAAAACAGGCTCAGAGAGGTTAAGGACATTATCCAGGAGCACGGAGTCTATAGAATTAGAATGGAGCTAGGTCTGTGAGATACTAATACTCATGATCTTAGCATCACTCAAGGGAGGTCGCCCAAATGAGCAGGGAGGTGACTTTGATGGTGAATTCACAGGGAGGGAGGAGACCACCCACCTGAGAGGGGAGTGTGGTTCTGAAACAGATTCCACAGCAGACGGATGGGAAGGGAGAAGAGAGAGGGCTTAGCACTCAAGGCTCGTGTCTTCCATCTCCCTCAGGTTTCATCTTTCTGTTCATTTTGGTGAGCATTGTGATTCTCCTTGTGGCACTGTTCCTGGGCACCCTCACCTGCTTCTGTGTGTGGAGGAGGAAGAGGAAACAGTCACGTAAGTGCAGAATCCCTAGATGTGTCGCCTGATTTGACATCCCTGGCGGCATGTGCCTGGGCCCCCAGTAAATTGAGCAGTGTGTGTGTGTGTGTGTGTGTGTGTGTGTGTGTGTGTGTGTGTATGGTTGGTGGAGGGGTGGCAGTGGCCGCTGGGCCCTCTTTCTGTTCTTTCCCTCTGGGGTAGCTGCTGGATGCCTACAGCCCATTCCCCAACGTGCAAATGTGCCTGCAGTCTGCCTGGCCTGATAGAATGGGTATGTTAGGTGAGGTTGCTGCCACTGTGCTCTTCAGGTATCCTGGGAAAAATAGTAACTTGCCTCCTTTCTAGAACTTTCCTCAGGGTCTAAGTCATATGGGATGGAGATGGGGCTGCGGGAAGTGGAAACCTGGGTGGAACATCTGGAGATCTCTGCAGGTCTTTTCTTTGCTTCCCTCCTCCAACAGGGACAACCCCAGAAGTTCTGACAGTCTATGAAGATGTCAACACCATGCGAACCAGGAGGAATCAAGTACGACATGCTAGGGGCTGGGATTTCTCTCAGCTAATCTGAAAGATATTTTTTGGAGGACGACCATTCTGGGCAGGGGGAGAGTGAGGACCAGACAATTGTCCTCAGTTCTCTCCATGCATCTTCTCTCTCCGTTAGCCTCTTAGCTCTGGCCATGGAGGAGAAGAGGAAAATCAGGGGGCAGAGAAGACAAAAGAAGCAGAAGGGGATCTTGGTGCAGAATTTTACCTCCTGGGAAGGGATGGTGCCCTGGTATCCTCATTTCTGCCTGGTCTCACCAGCCAAGATAAGCTCCAGGGATAGTCCAGCCTGCTTGCTTTTTGTGTCTGACCACAAATTCTTCAGTTCAGTTCAGTTCAGTTCAGTCACTCAGTTGTGTCTGACTCTTTGAGACCCCATGAATCGCAGCACGCCAGGGCTCCCTGTCCATCACCGACTCCCAGAGTTCACTCAAACTCAAGATAGGTCCTTGCAAATCCGAGTTTATTTTTGTGGGTCCCTTAATCATTGCCCAGGCTGGGAAGGATGCCAGCCTGACTAGACAAAGCACAGCAGTTTCATAGCTGGCTCCGTGACCTATGCTCATGGTATTTTTGGAAGAAGATGCCTGAGTCTGGCTGAGGTGCTAAAAAGCAACCAGGTTGGAGCAAAGGTTAGTTTCCCTGGGAACCTCTCTGGCCAGTCAGTATCTGCAGGCTGTGGCCAACTCCGCCTGTTGTCCAGGGCTGTCAAGGAGGAAACCGCAGGGGGCTGCGCTGCCCCTGAGCAGGGCAGCTTGTGGGGATAGGCCCTGGGGAAAGGCAGTACCCAGCTGAAATGCCAGGAGGGAAGGGTGATGGGTGTAGGGAGGAAGGGCCCTCTTCCCACTCCCATTCCTGATGCTTCACTTCAGGAGGAAGTCACTGCAGTGGGGCTCCTCTTGGTGACCAGTGTGAGGCCCTGTGAGGCCTCACAGAACAGAGAAGCAGCTTCCTAAAGGTCTAGGCTTTGGAATGAGGGAACTTGAAATTAGAGCAGCTCCCCTGGCCTCTTTCCTTGGAATAATGGGGCATGAAAAACTGCAGGAGACTTTATCTCTCCCATCACTACTGGATGCTGGTACAGTTCCTGGGAGCAAGTGCATCTTCCAACAGTCACTGATGCCCAAAAATTCAGTAAAAATAGCCTTTCCTCCCCAGCAGAATAAAGATGACTTTAAATTAGGTAAAAGGAGAACACAGGGGAAAGTAACTATTTAGAGTGAAAGAGACCTGTTGGGGATTGAAGTCTTATTCTGCTTCTGACTCAGGTCTTCCTCCTTCTGTGGCCCCATCTCTCCACAGCCTGTCCCTAGAGTCCCCAGAGTTCTGCTTGAAGGCTTATATCTCAAGCTTCACGTGGTCCTGGCTTTGACCTTTCTGGAGATACTTCAGTCAGGTCTGGGCAGAAGAGAAAAGCATAAACTTCTGTTTCTTGCCAGATGCCTTGAGTCTAGCCTCCGAGGATGGCTGTTTCCTGCTTCTCTCAGTGCTGTCCTGCTTCTGGGGAGCTCAGCTTGTTCCTTGTCTAGTCGACTGTAACGGGCTCCATGGGCTCTCCCCGGGCCAGACCTGGCAGTGTGTACTCAGGGATCATGAAATGCCACAAGCCCCAGTCTCCTGTGGGGCAGGGCTGAAGAGGGGAGCAGGGAGGCAGTGTGCTCCCTGCCCTGGGTCTTGGCCAGGGCTCCACTCAGCACCACAGCTGCATGGGGCTGGATTGAGGCCAAGGGCAAGCTGGCCACCAAAGCTGGGTCTAGAGAGGGGGATTTGGAACAATTAGGGTCCCCAAATTTGTGTCCTTTGGAGTGGGTTGCCATTTTCTTCTATTGGGGATCTTCCTGACCCAGGGATCGAACCCGGGTCTCCTGCATTGAAGGCAGATTATTTATCGTCTGAGCCACCAGGGAAGCCCCTTCTTAATAGGTAAGGCTCAGATTACAGCCCCACCCAAAGCTCAGCCCATTGTCAATAATTACACTGCAAATTTAATCAGAATGTCAGCAAAGGCAAGTTTCTAAGTTACCAAAGTAAAGCAAGTTACAGGAGACTCCCTTGGGCAGGGTCATTTGGTGCGATTCTTTCACACCTGGGTGGTTTCTCACTCCTGACACTAACTGCTGCATGGTGAGTATCTGTCCCCATCCTGAGATGTGCAAGGACCACTTCCTTCCCATGCTCCCCGGAGCCCCATTTCTTATCCTGTTTCTCCCCAGTCAATTCAAGTCCAGACAGACACAGCTGTCTGCTCACGTCACCATATGTCCCTCTACTATCTTTTGTGCAGGAGAAGAAACCCCCTGGAGAAGGGAATACCATCTACTCCATGATCCAGTCCCAGGTACCACTCTGGTTTTTAGAATCCATTCCATGCCATTAGGGTTTCCTAATGCCACCCTAGAAACTCACACCCTTGGTGCTCCTGGAGTCTGGAAGACAGCTTGGCCTCAGTTGTGTTACATTGTTTGTATAGATGAGTGTGGTTCTGGAATGTCTTGACAGCTGAACAGGACTGGAAAGTCGGACACAGACATTCTTTTCTCTTCCATGCTTGGTAGCAAGGGTGGCCCAGTGGGAGGAGGAAACTTCTCAGGGGGCTTAACTTCTGTTTTCTCTTCCTGATGCTCCCCGTACTTGGGGACTTGGTACTTTTCATTCTTGCCCTTAACTATACCTGTTTTTAGGAGAGAATGCATCTGTCTTGTTCTTTTATCTAATTACGACTTAATAATAACAGTTACTAAGCACGTAACATGCCATTTTCTTACTGAATCTCACAAAACAACCTCATGAAATAGGTCTAATAGGAACCTCATTTCGTAGATGAGGAAACAGACTCAAAGTCTAACTAAATGTGCTGAAGGCCACATAGCTCTGCTGTGACAAAGCTGAGCCAAATGACTTTCGATTCTTCTCTCTACCTCTTCCTACTTCATCTTTAACATTTTGGGATTGTAGGACTTCGTTCATAGACTAGAGAAGCAACCTCTAAAACTGACTGCTAAAGTGACTATTGATAACCCAGATTGGGGTGTCTTTTTCAAAAGAAATGCTGCCTCCTGGTGGCCAGTGATGAAAATTTCTGATAAAAATGACTTTTTTTACACTAAGACTTCAAGCAGCAAACTCTTCAGCTTTGTGGCTAGGCTGCAGGGCAAAGAAAACTCTTAGGGAATGGTGATAAGCTTCCGAGGAAGATCAAGAAAAGAAGGAAGAGAAGAAAGGGAAGGGGAAGAGGACAAGGAGAGGCAATCCAAGGAGAGAAAGAGAGAAATGGAAAAGAAAGAGGAAAGGAGGGAGGGAGGCACCCGACCACTCAGAGCCACTCTGGAATTCCCAAGCTGGGTGTTGCTTTCTCTTGTTCCTCTTAAGATGATGTGATTTGCTGGGTCAGAGTGTGTCAAAGAGAGATGTAAGGACAACTTCTGGCTTCAGCCACTCTGAATTATAACAAGAGGAATTTAAATAAATGCAAGAGAAGAGCTCCTATCAGACTGAGATGCTGGTGAGAATGAGCTTTCTCCTCTGAGCAAAAAGAGGGTGGTTACCTGCCTTTGAGAACACCTGTGTCAGGTCCAGAGAGGGAAGGCGTGATGTCAAAGGGGGCTACTGAGGTGTGGAAGAGAGAAGCTTGGAGAGTCTGAGGTTTAAATTCTGCTTCTACTGCGAGCACACTGTCTGATTGGGTTATTTACCCTTTTGGAGTATCATCTGTAGAATGGGGTGAATTTTGAGCATTCTTATTTTGTAGGCTCGTTATAAGGGTTAGGGGAGGATGCACATACAGAATAAGCACTCAGCAACTAGCAGCTGTCTTTAATGGCAAAGCAGGTCTAGCATTCAGGTTGTCTGACCTCCCAGATAGTCTGGGGTTCTTTTCACTAACATCTCGAGCTTCCATCTGGGGAAGATTGAGGGCGAGGAATGGAGGAGATAGATGCCTGCCTCCCTAGGATTGTGCTGGCTGTTGCTTCTGAAATGGCTTTGTTTCTGTTCTCTTCAGGCTTCTGCTTCCACGTCACAAGATAATGCAAATACGCTGTATTCATTGGTACAGACTCCCTGCAAGGTAAGTCTTCTCCATGGGCTGCATGCATATGCAGGTGTGTGTTTGCAGACGGTGTGTTGCGTGTCTGCGTGGGCGTACTTCTAAGTGAGCTGTCTTCCACTGTGTGTATCTGAGCAGCTAGTGTGAAATGACTGTTTAAATGTTAATGGATCAACTAGAAATGCCTTTCTGGTTCTGTTTGGAGAAAAAGAACAGCTCTGAGATTAGGAGGAGAGTTGGATTCTCTGTGAGTTTCTGTGAGAGGCAGCAGATCATCAAAGACAGAGAGGAGGTGCTTTGTTCAGAAGGACCAAGGAGTCCTCATTAGGCCAGCTGAGGCTATGCTGAGAGATCCTGGAGAGGTTTTCAAGGCAGGGGCATATAATCTACAGCTGGAGGAGTAGACTGGGCCAAGAGAGACACAGTGTTGACTTTCAGACGAAGGTTCTGGCCAGTCACCTGCTGCTGGTGGTCTCTAGACTGAGGTAACCCATCACAGTCCCCTGGAAACCCGCTCCAAGCTGAGCTCATGGCTGTTACTGTGCCTGGGACCATAAAGTAGGGCATCTTAATGCCCCTGGTCATATTTCTACCTTGGAAGAAAGGGGGTGGGAAGAATGTTAAGTCCAAGACTGGAGTCAGAGTATGAAGCCAAAACCTTGCCACTGTAGTGTGGAAGTTGGGAATCTGCCAAACTGTGGGAGTGTTGCACTCATATGGGCCAAGGCTCCTGTGTTTGTGTCAAATGGAGGAGAGGGTTTTGGAAGTTCTTTAGATTTTTCATTCACTCCTGTTCTAATAAGTCTTTAAGTCAACTTGGATTCTACCATGCATGTGTACTAAGTTGTTTCAGGCCTGTCTGACTCTGTGACCCTCTGGACTACAGGGTCCTCCGACCATGGGATTCTCCAGGCAAGAATACTGGAGTGGGCTGCCATGCCCCCCTTCAAGGGATCTTCTCGACCCAGGGACTGAACCTGCATCTCTAACGTCTCCTGTACTGGCAGGTTCTCTACCACCAGTGGCACCTGGGAAGCCCAGATTTCATGAGAGATATTAATATTTAAATTATGTTGTTGTTGTTTTCTTGTTAAATCATGCCTGACTCTTTTGTGACCCCAAGAACTGTAGCCCACCAGGCTCATCTGTCCGTGGGACTTATCAGGCAAGAATACTGGAGTGGGTTGCCGTTTCCTTCTCCAGGGGATCTTCCCAATCCAGGGATCAAATCGTCATCTCCTGCATTGGCAAGTGGGTTCTTCACTGCTGGGCCATGAGGGAAGCCCATATTTAAATTATACACTGTAGTTTATGAACATACAGTCACAGACATCATGATCATATACTTTGGTATTAGGTTTTGAAAGCTCCGTATACTGCCAAGAAAGCTGCTGAGTTCCCATGTCTCCAGTGTTTCTCTGTGTTCAGAGTATGCTCTAAGACTGGTACTTAAGTGTGTGGCAGGATTGTTTACATGAACCGTGCGTATGTATGTTATGTGTTGAAAAGATACACAGTTTGAGTCAGTATTTGAATTAGATTTGTCTGAAGGGTATGTGTCTGTGTGGGTGCTGGGAATATGTGTATGTGTGGATTTCAGGGGTATGTGAGGGTGGTTGACTTTGGTTCAGAAATATCATATCATAGGCAAGTGTGTCTTGTGCCTTCTTTGGAAACCATGAGCACCATTGTTTACTCCCAGGGTAGAAAATTCTAGACAATTCTGGGTGAGAAAACTTCAGGGACTTTCTGGGTTCTGAGTCTCCTTTGGGACTTCTCACATCAGTTAAAAGTAAGACATTTCTTAACTTGAAGTTAAGCACTCTTTCCCCTCTGAAATTTCAGACTGGATCCAAGAAGACGAAACGAAGCCCGTCCTTCAGTAAAACTATCTATGAAGAGGTAAGATTCTGGAATTCTTTCTGAATGGGTTTAGTGCTCACAGCAGAGCCCTGAAATCACATGAGAGAAAAGTCATCCATAGTATCTCAGAGTTGGAGGGATTTCAGGGGTCTTCTCAGAGAAGGCAATGGCATCCCACTCCAGTACTCTTGCTGGAAAATCCCATGGACGGAGGAGCCTGGAAGGCTGCAGTCCATGGGGTCGCTGTGGGTTGGACATGACTGAGCGACTTCACTTTCACTTTTCACTTTCATGCACTGGAGAAGGAAATGGCAACCCACTCCAGTGTTCTTGCCTGGAGAATCCCAGGGACGGGGGAGCCTGGTGGGCTGCCGTCTATGAGGTCACAGAGTCGGACATGACTGAAGTGACTTAGCAGCAGCAGCAGCATTAGGGATCTTCTAATGTGAATCTTCATGTTAGAAATGAGGAGGTGGAGGTTCAAGAAGAGCTATGGTCTAACCCAAGATCTTATCATATTTTGTGGATTTGACTCCTTTTGGGGAGATCTTTCCCCACTATTTGTTTGTTTATTTGGCTGCTCCAGGTCTTATTTATGGCATGTGGGATCTTCAATCTTCGCTGCTGCATGTGATATCTTTATTTGCAGCATATGAACTCTTAGTTGTGGCATGTGGGATCTAGTTCCCTGACCAAGATTTGAACTCCAGCCTGCTGCATTGGGAATGTGGAGTCTCAGCCACTGGACCACCAGGGAAGTCCCCAAGACTGAGTTTTAAACTAGGGATGTCCCCAGACTGGTTTCCTGGCTGTGGGCCACACATTGGACCTCTTTCTCTTCCATGGATATGTGTGTGTTGGGAATTGGGGAGCAGAGAAGGGAGGATAAATGAATCTTAATGATTTCCCCAAGTTAGCAAGTAATAGGGCATCACTCCAGGACACATATAATCGTCAGCTGCTGCTGGGATGGACACTGCACAATGGTGACCATTGAGCCTGGTGGCTGGATTGATTCTCATCAAGCCTTTTAGGGAATGGAAAGTAGGCACTATATCAGTGGTAGCCTGCCAGCGGCTTCATGTACACTATCTCATCTAATCTTCACAGAAAGCTACGAGGTAGTATGATTACACTTCCTATTTATACCCAGAGAATTTAAGGCATGAAAAGCACCCCACTCATCAGCCTCATGTAACACCTGAGCTTCCACCTGTGGCCTGATAAAGATGTTGCCACGGGTCACAAGGGAGAGTGTGGATGGGTGCCTGCTGGAATTTCTGGCACTTGAGCTGCGGCCCCACATTAAAGCCAGCTGGACAGTCAAGGTTTGTAGAGGACACTGTGTGGGCCAAGGCAAAGTGGGTCATGAAGAAGCATGGTGTCGTTAAAAAGCGCTAGGAATGGAGCCAGAAGAATTGGACTCAAGCCTCTTACTTCTTACTGGTTGTTGACCTTGAGTTATTTCCCTTACCTGGCTGAGCTTCCTTTTGCTATGAATGATGAATGGGGATAATAATCCATAGCCCACAGGGCTGTTACAAGGATCTCTTAGTGGGAGAGTCTGAAATTCTTCTTTTCTTCTGCAGGTTGGAAAAAGAACTTCCAAAGCTGAGAACCCTGCTCGACTGAGTCGTAGGGAGCTGGAGAACTTCTGGATATATTCCTAGTTGCCATGGCTGTTCTCACCCCTCTTACAGCCCAACTTCTGCTTTGGGAATTAGCACAATGGGTGATGCCACATGATTCTCTGCAGAGTGGTTCCTAGTCTGGAGATGATATAAGAGTTTGTGCATGGTCTATATTTGTTTTGAAAATGATTTCTTTTTTTTTTTAACATTACTTGTATTTTTAAAAAATATAACTTTATTTATTTGAAAATGATTTCTAACAGCTGCTTTAAGAGCAAGGCTGTTAAATAATATCTCAACTCACAGACCAGACAAGAACAGATAGAGATGTTGGGTAGTTTCCGAAAGACGACACAGCATGTCCCAGTGCTGGTCATCTTCAAGTGCTATGCAAATGTGTGGTGGTGTTACTATCACATTAAGATTCTGTTTCCCTGGTTTTCCCCTGGTGACTCATCTTCACTCTTCCCTAATCAGTGATGACCACATTTCTAGACCCTTCCTTGGCCCAGACCCATCTTCCAAAAAGGAAGGAAAGATAGCAGGGGCTCAGAGGAGAAGAAAGAGGTCTCTCTGTGAAGGTATACTGAATAGCCCTAAGCCACTGGCAAATTCTCTAAGGAAGTCAGGCCTGGGCTATATTCAAATACAGAGGAAAAACTTCCCCACTACATATTAAACTTTACCTCTAGCCATCTGGTCACGAAGGGGTGTGGGTAGGAGCAAGAGTAGATGATGCAAATCAAGCCCATCGCTGAGTGGGAAAACCACCCAGAGTCCATGCCATCCTAAGAATTGGGCAGCGGAAGCAGCTTTGCCTGCAGAATGATGTTTGATTTACAAAAACACATTATTAGACATCTATTTTAGCTTATTTACACATTCCTCAGTTTTAGAAACAGTATCATTTAAGTTCTGAGTTCTGATGCTCCCCATGGCAAACACTGGAGGGAGGGCTCAGGCAGCTGAACACTTAGGAACCAGGCACCTTGCTGGGCTCCCCTGACCCTTCAAGCCAGACTCTTCCACAAGACTGTGGGGAGCAAGCTGAAAGTCTAGCTGAGCCCAGGAAAGGGGGAACTGGAAGAGGGCCTGGTCAGAGACCCCAAAAGGTAACATTGCATGGAGTCTGATTTTTCAATTGCCCCACTCTGTGCTTAAGGTGTGAATTTAATATAGAACTATTACTGTGCTATTACTTAAAGGCAGTCTAAATTTCTTTTCTGAAATTTAGGAAAGAAAATGTAAAAGGGTCTCTTCCCTACTCTGTACTTTTCCTCTCCCAGCCAAAGGGCACTTGTAGGCCATCAATAAACACACGCTGTTTAACTCCTGCTGGAGAGGAGTCTGGACTCCTGGTGAGCTGTCAGTTGTCTCCTACCCCTGTTCACACTGGAACAGCAGATTCTAGGGTCCCCAGATCCCAGGGGTCACTTAAGGTTGGGGGATAGCCACTTGCTCATGCCCCTCAGATCCTTCTCTCCTGTGGGTGTGTGATTGGTCAAGCTAGCTCCTTCCTGGAGAATAGTCCATAGACCACATCTGGGAGAAGGTGTTGGGGTACAAATCGGAGGATATATGCAAAAGGATGGGGAGAAGATCCAAGGCAATTGTGGGCAGCTGAGCAGCTGAGTCAGGAGTTTCGTGAGAAGAAGCAGTATCAAATTATAGGGGTCACAGCAATTGAGATGAACAGCAGAGATACTAACCATTGCCTACTGCTGGCCTTTTACATGTCCTGAATTGCATAGATCTCGAATTGGGCGGATTTATTTAAGGATCAGAAGAGATCCTATGGGTCCAGGGACTTCTAGGATGCTCTATTCTGGAGTATAATAATGATTATCATTATCATTTTGTATGTCTTTGTTGAACTCTGTGATAATGTCTTAAAAAGATAATTATTGGAGAAGGAAATGGCAACCCACTCCAATATTCTTGCCTGGGAAACCGATGGATAGAGGAGCCTGGTGGGCTATAGTCCATGGGGTTGCAAAAAGACACGGCTGAGTGACTAAACAACAACCAGCAATGGAGGAGCCTGGCCTGTGCCTGAGGGAGAGGAAAATTCTCCTTCCCTCTTCTTCCCCTTTATCGTGCCCAGTGTGGAAGCAGGATTGTTGTCAAAAAAAAAAAAAAAAACCCAACTAGAAAAGCTTCATTGATCTACCTTAGTTATCACTGATCTACAAATGTCATGAGATGCATGGAAGAAAGAAGACTAGGGGCAGGATGGGTGACTGAGGAGGAAGAGGGAAAAGTCTGAGCAGAAAGGGAAAGAGTTTGGAGTGACTACAGAACCTTCAAGATGAACGATAGCTACAGAGAGTGGTAGGAAATCTGAATGTGTTTGTGACTGTGCACCCTCCACCTCTTCTGTAGCCTCATTAAAAAAAAAAAGAATGAAAACATTAGTTATTACTCCTCAGTGCTTTATGGAGTTGGATTTATGTTCTTTTCTGTGTATGGTGCTGGGCTGACATGGGTTTTGAGTTGGAAGCAAGAAAGCTTCATGTTGAATTGTTTAAATGGAAACTTATTTCAACTTATTGAAACAAATGCAAACGTATTGAATTATTCAAATTGAAAATGAACCTGGGACACTTTTCAGTATGTTTGATGTCTGAGGCACTTGACACCAGCATCTACTTACCAATGGTCATCAGAGGCTTTACAGACCTTTGAGTTGCCAGGTTTTTGTTCTTTATTTTATGAAAGGGGTCACATGGCCGTGGTCTTCTATAATGGAGTCAACTCATAGTCAGGGAATGCAGTTGCAAAATGCATGCAGAAAGCAAAAGTGAAGTATAGTCAAAATTTCCATTTAAAATACTGGAATTCAGGACTTCCCTGACTGTCCAGTGGTTAAGAATCCATCTTGCAATGCAGAATACCTGAATTCAATCCCTGGTTCAGGAACTAAGATCCCACATGCCGCTGGAAATGAAGCCCATGCACCACAACAAAAGATCCCACATGCCACAACTAAGACACAACGCAGCCTACCGGGGTCCAGACCCGGTTGGATCCAAGGTATCCGAAGCATGACGGCGTTGGCAGCTGAGATTTATTTAGAGATATAGAAAGATAAGAAAAGAATGTTACAGTTAAGAAAATAGAGGAGAGAAAGAGGCTGATATTCTTTGGTTTACGCAGAAAGCCAATAAAGCCCCAAGACAAGGGACCTGCACCATTCACGTAGGCCACAGGCACCCTCCCAGTCTCCCGAGGGAGTGAAGATGCAGAGCGCCTTCCTGTTCAGGTTTTAGAGGTCTAGCCAGATAAGTGAAGATGGAGGGCCCCTGTGCTCCAAGGGATCAGTCTGAAAAAGAAAGTAAGAGAGAAAGAAAGAAAGAATTGACATGGGGGAACCAGGCTTTCGTGGAACTTGTCCGTCACTTTATTTTTCAGGGAAGCTTTTATACTTTGGGTTGTACATAGAGATAAACATAAGAAACAGAGTCATGCAGGGTTAGCAGCTCTGACTCTTATCGAGACCAGGCTTTCTCTCTGCATACCTATCTGTATACACAGGTCTTAGGTGATTTACATCATCTTCTGGCCAGGAGGCCTATTAGCATTTTATGACCCTTTTCTGATAAGGGTCCGTCAACCAGAAAACTTATTTGCCCTAAAAGTGTTGTTCTTTCCAAAGTCTGGTGCCACTCTCAGAAAGCACTAAATTAAGTTACATTCTTACATAGAAGGATACAACTATTTATAACAAAGAAAGAGGAGTACAGTAATTTATAACAAAGAGAAAATTCATTAACTCAAAAATCTAGTATTGCTAACATCAAAATTCCTATATTCCTATTTTTGCATCCCAATTACATTGATTAATATCCTCCCAGGTGCCTAAAAGATAAAGGATATGGAGGCCTGGCAGCAATCATTAACTCAACAATGAAACCCTTCACCAATATAATTCTTAGCTCTTTAAAAGGCTCTATATCTTTAAGATGTTTTAAGCTTCCCGTGCCTCTCATGGTTGGGAGGTTGTGAACAATCACATGTGTAGTTGTAAAAGTCCGGGTAAACCTGTCAGGCAAGTTAGAGAGCCATCAGAGGGGTTTGAGCTGAGACACTCCTTTTATATACAGGAGACTATTAACTGGAGCTCTATGTTAATTTTCCAAAGAAAGGTGGTCGGGTTTAGCCCCCTGTTAATGTCAGAAGAGTATAGTATAGCAGACAGTAAACAGACTAATTTTGGTTTCGGGGTAGATGCTCAAGCAGATCCAGGGGACCCCTTGAGACCTGATCCACCTTGCCTTGTCAGGCTCTTCCACATGACCTTGTCATGGGTGGGATCTCCTGTGCTGGCTCCTGGCAGCAACCAAATAAATAAAATTTAAAAAAAAATTATCCATGCAATGGCCAGCCAATGAACAAAGAAGCAGTTAAGCTCCTGCTGTGTATGAAGCACTGCCTGGCTCCCCGGGAGTACCCACTGCAGGCCACAGAGGACATTCTGATTCCACAGACCATGTGCTGGGGCAAATGACAGCGGAAGCACAGTATTAAAAAACACAAATGGGCCGCAAAGCGTAAGTAACACAAGTGCACACAAGAGTATCATGAATGTAAGTCAGTTCAGTTCAGTTCAGTTCAGTTGCTCAGTTGTGTCTGACTCTTTGTGACCTCATGAATCGCCGCATGCCAGGCCTCCCTGTCCATCACCATCTCCCGGAGTTCACTCAGACTCACATCCATCGAGTCAGTGATGCCATCCAGCCATTTCATCCCTTCTCCCTCCTGCCCCCAATCCCTCCCAGCATCAGAGTCTTTTCCAATGAGTCAACTCTTTGCATGAGGTGGCCAAAGTACTGGAGCTGCAGCTTTAGCATCATTCCTTCCAAAGAAATCCCAAGGCTGATCTCCTTCAGAATGGACTGGTTGGATCTCCTTGCAGTCCAAGGGACTCTCAAGAGTCTTCTCCAACACCACAGTTCAAACACATCAATTCTTCGGCACTCAGCCTTCTTCACAGTCCAACTCTCACATCCATACATGACCACTGGAAAAACCATAGCCTTGACTAGACGGACCTTAATTGGCAAAGTAATGTCTCTGCTTTTTAATATCCTATTTGGTTGCTCATAACTTTTCTTCCAAGGAGTAAGCGTCTTTTAATTTCATGGCTGCAGTCACCATCTGCAGTAATTTTGGAGCCCAAAACAATAAAGTCTGACACTGTTTCTACTGTTTCCCCATCTATTTCCCATGAAGTGATGGGACCAGATGCCATGATCTTCGTTTTCTGAATGTTGAGCTTTAAGCCAACTTTTTCACTCTCCTCTTTCACTTTCATCAAGAGGCTTTTTAGCTCCTCTTCACTTTCGGCCATAAGGGTGGTGTAATCTGCATACCTGAGGTTATTGATATTTCTCCCAGCAATCTTGATTCCAGCTTGTTTTTCTTCCAGTCCAGCGTTTCTCATGATATACTCTGCATATCAGTTAAATAAGCAGGTTGACAATATACAGACTTAGGCAGGGAGACAAGATGGAGGTGACTGTTTGGGGCAGAAGAGAGATATGGCTCTTATGCATCTGGACATGACAAAAAGGAGGAAAATCCCTTTGGGGTAAATATGGGAATCTTATACAGAAGGGGCATTTTAAGCGCTTCAGTTCAGTTCAGTCACTCAGTCGTGTCTGACTCTTTGCAACCCCATGAATCGCAGCATGCCAGGCCTCCCTGTCCATCACCAACTCCCAGAGACCACCCAAACCCATGCCCATTGTGTCAGTGATGCCATCCAGCCATCTCATCCTCAGTTGTCCCCTTCTCCTCCTGCCCTCAATCTTTCCCAGCATCAGGATCTTTCCCATGAGTCAGCTCTCCGCATCAGGTGGCCAAAGTATTGGAGTTTCAGCTTCAACATCAGTCTTTCCAATGAACACCCAGGACTGATCTCCCTTAGGATGGACTGGCTGGATCTCCTTGCAGTCCAAGGGACTCTTAAGAGTCTTCTCCAACACCACAGTTCAAAAGCATCAATTCTTCGGTGCTCAGCTTTCTTCATAGTCCAACTCTCACATCCATGTACGACCACTGGAAAAACCATAGCCTTGACTAGACGGACCTTTGTTGGCAAAGTAGTGTCTCTGCTTTTTAATATGCTGTCTAGGTTGGTCATAACTTTCCTTCCAAGGAGCAAGCGTCTTTTAATTTCATGGCTGCGGTGACCATCTGCAGTGATTTTGGAGCCCAGAAAAATAAAGTCAGCCACTGTTTCCACTGTTTCCCTGTCTATTTCTCATGAAGTGATGGGACCAGATGCCATGATCTTAGTTTTCTGAATGTTGAGCTATAAGCCAACTTTTTACTCTCTTCTTTCACTTTCACCAAGAGGCTGTTTAGTTCTTCTTCACTTTCGGCCATAAGGGTGGTGTCATCTGCATATCTAAGGTTATTGATATTTCTCCCAGCAATCTTGATTCCAGCCTGTGCTTCCTCCAGCCCAGCACTTCTCATGATGTACTCTGCATAGAAGTTAAATATGTAGGGTGACAATGTACAGCCTTGAAGTACTCCTTTTCCTATTTGGAACCAGTCTGTTGTTCCATGTTCAGTTCTAACTGTTGCTTCCTGACATGTATACAGGTTCCTCAAGAGGCAGGTCAGGTGGTCTGGTATTCCCACAGAATTTTCTATAGTTTATTGTGATCCACACAGTCAAAGTCTTTGGCATAGTCAATAAAGCAGACATAGATGTTTTTCTGGAACTCTCTTGCTTTTTTCATGATCCAGCAGATGTTGGTAATTTGATCTCTGGTTCCTCTGCCTTTTCTAAAACCAGCTTGAACATCTGGAAGTTCACAGTTCACATATTGCTGAAGCCTGGCTTGGAGAATTTTGAGCATTACTTAACTAGCGTATGAGATGAGTGCAATTGTGCAGTAGTTTGAGCATTCTTTGGCATTGCCTTTCTTTGAGATTGGAATGAAAATTGACCATTTCCAGCCCTGTGGCCACAGCTGAGTTTTCCAAATTTGCTGACATATTGAGTGCAGCAGTTTCACAGCTCATCTTTTAGGATTTGAAATAGCTCAACTGGAATTCCATCACTTTTAAGTGCTTAAAAATATATAAATAGAGTAATTTGAAAGTGAAAGTCACTCAGTCGTTTCTGACTCTTTGCGACCCCGTGGACTTCTCCAGACCAGAATACCGGAGTGGGTAGCCTTTCTCTTCTCCAGGGAATCTCCCCAATCCAGGTATCAAACCCAGGTCTCCTGCTTTGCAGGTAGATTCTTTACCAGCTGAGCCACAAAGGATGCCCAAGCATACTGGTTAAAAAGAGTAATACACACAAATGGTTTAAAAAATCCAACTGTACAAAATATATGCAGTAAAAAAAAATCCCCAAACCAATCCAGCTTCCTCCCAGAGGCAGCCACTGATAATTTTTTTGCATTTCCTTTCAGAATTTTTCTTTATGTGAACATACAGCTATCTATTTCTTTTCTGTTCAGCTGGTAACATATGATACACACTGTCCAGGACTTTGTTCTGTCCATCAAATGATGTATCTTAGAGCTCCTTCTATAGCAGGACATATTAGTCTCTACTTTCCTTCTTTAAAAAGGTGGCAGGCTTTGCCATTGCATGGGTACACTTTCATGTGTCTAATCAGATTCCTACTAAATGGACACTTAGGTTATTTCTAATCTTTTATTTGAAAAATACTACAGTGGTTATGATTTCACTTAGATCTTTGTGTTCATAAGTGAGACTACCTGTTGGATTTATTTTAGCAGCTGTTTATAGGACCATGTGAAGATCCTGGTCCCCTTCGACGACGTGTCAAGCCTTGGCAGAATTTTGAGGCATGCATCTGAGCTGAGAGGTTGTACAGTATGAGCACAGAAGGAGACAAACGGAGCCCAGAGGCTGTCTGATTTGTTAATGGATGTGGGAATTCATGAGGTGTGAGAAAAAGAGGAGGCACAAATCCAGGCAATTCTGAGACAATGAAGGAAATTCTGAAGTTCTTCTGTCTGCAGGGGCCCAGGTCTTATTAGGTCTAGCAGCCTCTCCAACCTCACTGAGGGAATGAGCCGCTTTTCTTTTCAGGGGACATTTTCATAGGTAGGTATTTCAGGAGACTTAAGGTCATTCTGTTGCAGTGGTGGCACAACCTGCGAGCCAAAAGACACACAAGGATATGGTTAATAAAGCCTGGAAGGTACCAATTTTCTCAGCCTTGTGCTGGGATGAAAGAGGAAGGTGAGGCAAGGCTATGATTGGTCCATCCTATAGAAGTAAGGTCATATGGATTGGCCTAGGGATGGAGCAATCATTCAAGCTGATGATAAGCATTTATGGAAAATCTCCTAATGGTAAGCGCTATGTGCCAGGCTCTCTGGAAGGGAGATTTAGGACAGTTTTGTGCAACAAGTTGAGGGGGTTCATAAATGACAATAAAAGGCCTTGCTCTCAAGAAGCTTCTGTTTAGGATCCCAATCTTTACCTTAGCGAGAGAAACGTTTGTAAAGATAATTCAAGTTTTAGAGGTTGAGTTCCATAGTAATAGTCCAAACCATTAGACCTTCATGTTCCAAGGGTTCTAGGAATCCCTTGTTTATGAGTGTTCAGGAAAGGCTCAAAAGAGCGGATGAGACATAAGCTGAGGCAGAGGGAAGGTCTGTTGTTCTTTAGTATCTAAGTCGTGTCCATTCTTTTGCCACCCCATGGACTGTAGCCCGCCTGGCTCCTCTGTTCATGGGATTTTCCAGGCAAGAATATTGGGGTGGGTTGCTATTTCCTCCTCCAGGGAATCTTCCCGATCAAGGGATCATACCTGAGTCTCCTGCGTTGTAGGTGAATTCTTTATCACTGAGCCACCTGGGAAGCCCAGAGAGGAGGTCAGGTACCAGCAACAGCTTGGGAATAGCACAGCCTTCTTTGAGATATCATGTAGGTACAAGTGTTAGAAAATAATAATTAAAGAAGGCTTGAGGATTTCCTGATCAAGTGGGAAATAGTGGCTTTAGGAAACCCAGAACTCGGATTCCTTAAAATTCTGAAGGTAAAGAATAAATTTGATCTGGAGGTTGGCTCAGGAAATGCATTGATTTTTTTCACTTATATTGTGGGTGAGGGTGCTTTTAGGGACTTTAAGTTCCTAGAGTGGTGTAGGAGTCATTCAGGACTGACCAGACAAAGGGGGTCTCATGACCTGTCTGAAACTCGGAGCAGGGACTGATGTTCATGACTTTAAGATTGACTAGTATTGATGTAAACACAAAGGGCCAGGGCCCAAGCAGCTTTGGGAATGGTGAATAATACAGATTTGGGTTCAAGGCCAAAGATAAAGTTCTTAGCTGGTTAAGCATTAGGCCATGCTCTAAAAATCAGGACGTGAGCAGAAGATGGTTGAATCAAACTATATAGTTGCACAAGTGTTTACCAAGCAAATTCTATCAGTCCTTTAAGGTCTAGTCCAAATTATTTTTTCCATGAAGTCATTCCTGTCTACCTCTGTGTAGTGCTATCTCCATTTCCAATGTGTGAAAAACCCTTGAAACTGCATACATAATATGTAGTCATGTGGAGTATTTTTTTCTCCCCATCCAAGTTACTAAATCACTCCAACTCTCCTACATTAAGATAGATAATATAACAAGTCTTAAAAGTCAAGGCTAGTGCCTTAAACATATCTGAATCCCCAGAGCACTCAGCCAGTTCTGGCAAACAAAAGGTATTCAATAAATATTTACTGTTTGATTCCTCAACTATGGAAAAAAGGAGCATAACTGAAAAACTTTGAGAGTAAAATCTTATTGAACATTTTACAGGGAGGGAATTCTGGGGGAGACTTTAAAGCGAAAGTATGAATGGGCCCAATATTTTTCAGGAAAATGAAAGTGGAACAGACAGCCAGGTTCAGATCAAAGTTAATCGTTTAAGAGTTTTCTGGATTAATTAAAAACTCTGGTTTCCTAACCACTAGCTTGTGTACTTAGGCAAACTTAGTTTCCTCAATCTCAGCTTCCCTGGCTATAAAATTTGCACAATAGCACACTTACAGAGGTATTAAAAGGATCAGATGAGACTATGTTTGTCAATGTTTTATAAACTATAAAAGTTCATATAAACTTATGATTAATGGGAATTTCTATGTTTAGTGCTCAGTCACTCAATTGTGTCTGACTCTGTGCGACCCCAAGGACAGTACCCCCACCCCCCAACCCCAAGCTCCTCTGTCCATGGGATTCTCCAGACAAGAATGCTGGAGTGGGTTGCCATTTCCTTCTCCATTTCTATGCTTAAGGGATCTTTTAACACTATAATGAGACCAATGTGATCTAATTAATAGGCACATTTTCAAAAAAATCTTGACATTATACTGTTGGTTATATTCCAATTGTTTTGGAAAGTTTCCATTTTGATGGATGAGAGATAGATTTAGAAACATATATGGACCATATAGTGTTTGTGTTTTAAAGACTCATTTTCATCAGTGTTAAGACCAAGCAATATAAGATATTATTAAATTAATTAGAAATGTTTCAGCTTTTGGCTGCACAGATGTAAATCAGGAATAATTGTTTCTAAGGACCAAGGAGTGTGTCAGGGGGTGCACAGTGGGTGGAGCTTAAGTTCCTCTCTTTCAGTTAAAAATGGTCTGGGTCTCACTTTTATGGACCTCGGATACAGAGGAAATTGTTCTCTGTATAGAGCA
>NW_017214459.1:0-14681 GCF_001704415.2 Capra hircus
TCCCTATGTTGACAAACTGCTGATTATTTTCAACAAAGGACAATGATCTGCACTTGACTATCTGTTGCTTGAGCTGGAATAGCAGGCATCCCTTGTAGTGCAGTCGTTCATGCGGAAGTAGACATCCCTGAAGCAATAGTATAAGAGGAACACATTTATCATGTAGACATCGCATCCCATGCATTTGTAATAATTTTTCAGTTATACCCATCATCATCGGAGGAACTGACTTGTCCCAGTAATAACGAGAGGACCCAGTAGAACGGTTCCTTGACTTATGAGTACTTCCTATGAGTACCCTTATGAGTCCTTCTTCCAATGTTGTTTCTCCTAGTTTGGTCATGAACAGTAGAAGCTGATGGCAGTGGTCCTTGAAATGTATGTCGATTCCCAGGTGGCGCAGTTGATCAAGAAATACTCTGCCTACCAGTGCAGGAGGTGGAAGTGATGTGGGTTTGATCCCTGGTTCAGGAAGATAACAATTCATACACATGTTTTCTGGGAACCAGTTTGATACTCATGAGTTTTTTCTTCTGTATCCAGAAAAACAAATGCTGTTCAAGGACACTGAAAGAACCCTGATTTCGAAAATCAGATCTGTATTGTGAACAATGCTTCGATATCCGTGAGTCGAAGCATAGTATTATGCCTATCATCCTTGTATTTCCCTCAGTGAAATATGTTGAGGAAAACTCTTCATTCGTGGTCTAGAGTCACGAAGAAGCTAAATAGCATTCATCCTTTACGTTGACAACTGTGAATCTAAATCTCCTGTGAATCCTATGTGACAACCACACATACCAACATGAGTTATCAGTATTATATCGATATTTTTAGTCCTATTGTATGTCAACTAAAAAAATCAATATCTAATTGTACATGAAGTCAAGACATAAAGTCAGTGCAAATACAAAATGTTCCATCCTTTGAGAAAGGGAGAAAAACATCTCTGTGCTTAGCCTATCGCATTTTTATGGATTAGATCCTTAAGTAGTTTATTCACCACACCCTATGAATGATTCACAAGTCTTCAGAGAAGAAAGGGTCATTTCTCTTAAACAATGAGTAGTTCAACTCTTCTCAAAGCAAAGTCATAAGTGAGTCTAATTTTGCGTGAGCCCATGAAAACTCAGTGTTTTCATTATGCTTGTGCTTATGATGGGAGGAGGTCTGAGAAGGCGCTTCTGAAGGATTATTCATACCAGTCTTTCTCATATGTATGGAGTCTTTAAAGATCGAATCACCGAGGTGTTGCTTCTACACTTGTACTAGGCCGAGCAGCAACATTCCCTTTCTCCCTAAGTGCAGTAGACGTCTGTCTTCTGTCCTCTGGAGTATGTATTGCTTGAGCTCACCACAGCCTAGTAGATGGAAATCGTCAGGATATTCTGGAAACCCTTTGGATTTCAGTCTGCTCAGGAGGTTACCACTGCTGCAAACCTCTGGATTTTACCACGCACTTTTAACAACCTCAGATGAAGGATACAAGTCAACACTCGTGACAGCCACGGGCTTCCATGGCCTATCCATGATTGTTGGCTTTGCTTTCATAATCATCCTGTTTCTTATACCAACTAAACTGTCACTGTATTTTTTCATGACCATTTTATCTTTGACGGTTTTTAGATCTATTATGGATTTTCCTATATATCTTCACTCATCGGTGAGGGTCTTCTGTTAGTAGTAGTTACGACAACTGACTTCCAGTCAGTTAGCTGTGGCAGAATAGAAAAAAGAATGACCCACTGTATATTATTCGTATTATGTATCAATATATTATTCGTTTTATTGTTTGCAGTCATCCACTTCCAAGTTTCCGAAATAAACTTTCAGAAAAATCACATCCTTTGGAATGTCCGTTTGACTGAATAGGAGCACGGAAATGCTATTCCATAAAATTGTTTACAGTTTCCATTCCATTCCTCCTGTTTGATGTAGATATTGGCCTTTGGTTCTATCACTAGCTTTGCAAGTAAAAAAATTCATTAGAGCTCATATGGTAATTTTACTGTTGGCAATAAGTTTAGCATAAAATGAACACAGAAGAGGTTACAGTAGACCAAATATGAAAGTCAGTTGAAAAGAAAACATAGTGTTGAATGTTGACAGTAGGAATATAGTTATGAAGTTCCTTTATTATTATTCTATCCTTCCCGTTTCTTTTGCAGGGGTGTTAATGTACAGATTCCAGTCCTATGGCTGGAGTGAAGAATAGTATCATGATTCTTGAGAGCAACTCTACTAAGTCTTCACGCTCATGTCACTCAAGGTTTTTTAATACCTATTATGTTAGTCGTGTTTGTAGTTTGTGAAGTCACATAAGTTGCATTCACTCAAGCAATAGTATCAAACAGCTATGGCATCAATTCTAGATGTGAATCGATATCGAATGTGAATCCATTTCACTGTGACAAGTGATTATTGCAGATATTCTATTCATGCCAGTAAGAAAGCTGTGCAGAAATAATATAATGTTTATGAAGAAAATAAGATTTGCTAATTTGTTGTATTATTCTCTTTCTTTTCAACAGATTGAATGACAACAGGCTCCACTTTTCATTCACTTGTATGACTATGAGCAGTTTGACCAAGTTGAAGAAGATGACTCGTTTGTAGTCTTCCTCATCAGCTCATTCCATCTACTGGCTTTCAAATCATTTAGTACAGAGCTCACCGTCTAGGTGTTCATCCAGTGTTTTGTTTGCTTATCATGCAGGATCATTTTCAAAGGAAAAGTATGTGTGTATGAGTTAGAGCTCTGATCCCAAGAGTCCATGTAGAAGCTTCCCCTGAGAAGTGTATCGTTTTTGCACCAATGCTACTGAAACGTGTGAATGTGGTATACCACGCATCCCAATAAGCGTCCAGAGCTTCACAGGCTGCTTCTTTGAAACGCCCAGTACTCATGACATTCCATTCATCTGAGGACTAAATATAGCCAACGTAGGCTGTGTTTGCCAAATAGACTTTGAAGTCTTCTTCACACAGTCCTTCATCGACGCCAGTTTTCAGATCGAAGAAACCCTTGCTCCATGAAGTGTGTGAACACATATACTCATGTTTTGTTTGCGATTTTAAAGTCATTCTTCAGTTTTGTTGGAGGAATGGTTCTGTATATGCCCCGTGGATCTGTGCATGAAAGCCCTAATAACTAATGTGAATCGACTTCACTACCAAGGGATGTTTTCATATCTATTGAGGATTTAGTTCATGTATTTCGATTTTAACTTTCTGTCTTACAGCCTTGTTTGTAGATCAAAGCTATTTGAAAGTGTCATCTGGTTTTCAATGGCTTGTGAGGTTATTCATGAGTGGTTTATAAAACCGAATGGATTGTACGTAGCCATACTTTGTTGTCATTCTATGAATTTGAAGAATGTCTGAAGAATGTCTGCAGTGATGCCTTAAAGATTCATACAATTGATGTCCAATATTTATCTCAATAGACTTGCTTTCAATTTGTAGTTTCCTATGCATATGTCTTTCTTTATGGATTTGGGTAGAAGTCGTATTGGAACACTGAAAAATCTGTGATATCAGCCGTGCTGACCTTCTTTCCGGTGGTCATCATTAAGATTTTCACGCTCACTGTCACTTTGTGCAATGCTATGGATCCTAGTGGAAACAGGTGCCGTTCATCCTACTTTTGTGAAGATTGAACTCATCGTAGAAAGTGGAATTTGTTGAAATATTTATGGTATCAATATATCCTGTGTATATAATTACCCAGATTACGGGTGCGTATCTGATTGCTAAGTTATAAAATGTATGAGATAGATGTGATCCATCAATGGCGATTGGATACGTGGTGGAGAGGTATTTTGGTGATGCAAGAGATTTAAATGATGTGATCAGAGTATTTATATCCCTTTTATGTGGATAATGGGTCTTGGATCGATGTTTGAAACATTCCAACCTTGTCTTTTGTTATGCATGGGAAGTGTCCAAAACGAAGATGATGCAGGTACGTACTTCAAGGGTAAGTATAGGGTTGAGGGCGTGACTATGAAGTGGGTTAGGGTTAGGATGTGGATAGGGTGTCGGGTGAGGGAAGGGTTAAGGTTACAGTGTGCAGAACAGCCCCCCAACTTGTTAGGGTGAGGGGTGAGGCGTGAGGGGGTTAGGGTGAGGGTGAGGGTAAGGCTTCAAGGTGAGGGTGAGGGTAAGGGTTCAGGGTGAGGGTGTGGGTGAGGGCGAGGGTAAGGGCTCGGGGTGAGGGTTCAGGGTGAAGGTGTGGGTCTCACATCTGATAAACGATTGCATTCCAAATATACCCTTCATTTCCCTCGAACAGAGCTCTCACTGTTGGAGCCCTTGGCAGTGTGGAAGCCACCGGCCCCTAAGCCACCACAAGAACGCCTGGGGCCTAGGTGCAAAGGCAAGGCAGGAGCAGAGCTGAGGCCAGGAAGGTGCCAGTGGCGTCTCCCAACCTCGTGCAGACTGCTCCTTCCTGGGCAGGAAGTCTAGAAGCCAGGCAAGTCTGGGCAAGGCTCGCCCCAGGCAGAGCAGCCTCGCGCAAGGAACTCTGCCAGATCAGGGCTCTCAGCGGAGCTGGAGCTCTGCGATACTGGAGGCGCACTCGGCTCCACCCCAGCAAGGCTTGCAGCAGCAGGCGACTGGGCTGCCTCCTCTTCCCCGGAGGAGGCTCCCTTCCACTTGTCCTGTGCACTCGGCTTCCAGGCGGAGCCATACCTCGCCTCCTGCAGGTCTTGGCTCAGGGGTTACTTCCCCTGAGCTGGGGTTGTGGGCGGGAACCCAGACACGCAGGGGCAGGCCCCAACAACCTGCACACAGCTCTGCTGGGGAGAAGAGCATTAGGGAACCTATGTATTTCAGGCAAATGATGGGAGACCACAAGTGAGTCGCCAGCCTGCTGGCTGCAGACACCACCCAGGGGCCCTGGGTGCATGGTGCTCTCAATGTGGCGCTGAGTCTGGACAGCCAAGCAACAGCTGAAGGAGCTCTGCAGTTGCCCTTCCCTTCCCGTCGACAGAGCTCTCAGTGCTGGAGCCCTTGGAAGTGTGGAACTCAGCGATCCCTAAGCCCTCCCAAACACATGTCTCTGCTGGGGAGGAGAGTGCTAGGGAACATACGTCTCTCACACACTTTCTAGGCACACACGGAGTCAGCCTCTGGGAGTGTGGGGATGCAAAACCCAGCCAGGGGCCCTTGGAACCTGGTGCTCTCCGTGCGGAGCTTAGTCTGGGCGGCCAAGCAACCGCTGAAGGAGCCCTGCTGTTGCCCTTCGCTTCCCTCTGACAGAGCTTTCACTGCTGGAGCCCTTGGCAGTGTGCAACCCACCAGCCCCTAAGCCCTCCTCAAGGACGCTGGGAACTAAGTGCAAAGGCAAGGCAGGGTAGAGCTGAAGCCAGGAAGGCGCCAGTGGCGTTTCCCAGCCTCACACAGCCTGCTCCTTCCTGGGGAGGGAGCCTAAAAGCAAGGCAAGTCTGCGCAAGGCTCGCCTATGGCAGAGCATCTTGGCGACATGAACTCTGCCAGATCGGGCCTCTGAACAGAGCTAGAGATCTGCCGTACTGAGGCACTTAGCTCCGTGCAAGCAGGGCTTTCAACTTGACGGGGCTGCTGCCTCCTCTTCCCCCGAGGAGGCTCGCTTCCCTGCTGGCTGTGCACTCGCCTATCAGGCGGGGGCGCAGGGCTCCTCCAGCAGGTCTTGCCTCAGGGGCTGCTTCCCCTGAGTTGGGGCTGTGGGCAGGAACCCAGACACGCAGGATCAGGCCCCAAACACCTGCACATGTCTCTGCTGGGGAGGAGAGTGCTAGGGAACCTACGTCTGTCATACACTTTCTGGGCACCCAAGGAATCAGCCTCCGTGTGTGCGGGGCTGAAAACCCCAGCCAGGGGCCCTGGGAGCCTGGTGCTCTCCGTGTGGCGCTGAATCTGGGCGGCCAAGCAACCGCTGGAGGAGCCCTGCAGTTGCCCTTCCCTTCCCTCTGACAGAGTTCTCACTGCTGGAGCCCTTGGCAGTGTGCAACCCACCAGCCCCTAAGCCTCCTTAAGGAGACTGGGACCTAAGTGCAAAGGCAAGGCAGGATTGGAGCTGAGGCAAGAAAGGCGCCAGTGGCGACTCCCAGGCTCCTGCTGCCTGCTCCTTCCTGGAGAGGCAGCCTAAAAGCAAGGCAAGTCTGGGCAAGGCTAGCCCCCAGAGCAGCCTCGCGCCAGGAACTCTGCCAGATCGGGGCTCTGAGCAGAGCTAGAGCTCTGCCGTACTGGAGGCGCACTTAGCTCCGTGCAAGCAGGGCTTTCAACTTGACGGGGCTGGGCTGCCTCCTCTTCCCCGAGGAGGCTCGCTTCCCTGCTGGCTGTGCACTCGCCTATCAGGCGGGGCGCAGGGCTCCTCCAGCAGGTCTTGCCTCAGGGGCTGCTTCCCCTGAGTTGGGGCTGTGGGCAGGAACCCAGACACGCAGGATCAGGCCCCAACACCTGCACATGTCTCTGCTGGGGAGGAGAGTGCTAGGGAACCTACGTCTGTCATACACTTTCTGGGCACCCAAGGAATCAGCCTCCGTGTGTGCGGGGCTGAAAACCCCAGCCAGGGGCCCTGGGAGCCTGGTGCTCTCGTGCGGCGCTGATCTGGCGGCCAAGAAACCGCTGGAGGAGCCCTGCAGTTGCCCTTCCCTTCCCTCTGACAGAGCTCTCACTGCTGAAGCCCTTGGCAGTGTGCAACCCACCACCCCCTAAGCCCTCCCCAAGACGCCTGGCACCTATGTGCAAAGGCAAGGCAGGATTGGAGCTGAGGCAAGGAAGGCACCAGTGGCGTCTCCCAGGCTCGCTCAGCAGCTCCTTCCTGGGGAGGGAGCCTAAAAGCAAGGCAAGTCTGGCAAGGCGAGCCCCGGCCGAGCAGCCTCGCGCCAGAAACTCTGCCAGATCGGGGCTCTGAGCAGAGCTAGAGCTCTGCCGTACTGGAGGCCACTTAGCTCCGTGCAAGCAGGGCTTTCCTCTTGACTGGGCTCGGCTGCCTCCTCTTCTCCCGAGGAGGCTCGCTACACTGCTGGCTGTGCTCTCGCCTATCAGGCGGGCGCGCAGGGCTCCTCCAGCAGGTCTTGCCTCAGGGGCTGCTTCCCCTGAGTTGGGCTGTGGGCGGAACCCAGACACGCAGGATAAGGCCCCAACCACCTGCACATGTCTCTGCTGGGGAGGAGAGTGCTAGGGAACCTACGTCTCTCACACACTTTCTAGGCACCCACGGAGTCAGCCTCTGGGAGTGTGGGGATGCAAAACCCAGCCAGGGGCCCTTGGAACCTGGTGCTCTCCGTGCGGAGCTTTGTCTGGGCGGCCAAGGAACCGCTGAAGGAGCCCTGCTGTTGCCCTTCGCTTCCCTCTGACAGAGCTTTCACTGCTGGAGCCCTTGGCAGTGTGCAACCCACCAGCCCCTAAGCCCTCCTCAAGGACGCTTGGGACCTAAGTGCAAAGGCAAGGCAGGGGTAGAGCTGAAGCCAGGAAGGCGCCAGTGGCGTTTCCGAGCCTCACACAGCCTGCTCCTTCCTGGGGAGGGAGCCTTAAAGCAAGGCAAGTCTGCGCAAGGCTCGCCTATGGCAGAGCATCTTGGTGCCAGGAACTCTGCCAGATCGGGCCTCTGAACAGAGCTAGAGATCTGCCGTACTGGAGTCGCACTTAGCTTCGTGAAGCAGGGATTTCAGCTTGACGGGGACTTGCTGCCTCCTCTTCCCCGAGGAGGCTCGCTTCCCTGCTGGCTGTGCACTCGCCTATCAGGCGGGGGCGCAGGGCTCCTCCAGCAGGTCTTGCCTCAGGGGCTGCTTCCCCTGAGTTGGGGCTGTGGGCAGGAACCCAGACACGCAGGATCAGGCCCCAAACACCTGCACATGTCTCTGCTGGGGAGGAGAGTGCTAGGGAACCTACGTCTGTCATACACTTTCTGGGCACCCAAGGAATCAGCCTCCGTGTGTGCGGGGCTGAAAACCCCAGCCAGGGGCCCTGGGAGCCTGGTGCTCTCCGTGTGGGCGCTGAATCTGGGCGGCCAAGCAACCGCTGGAGGAGCCCTGCAGTTGCCCTTCCCTTCCCTCTGACAGAATTCTCACTGCTGGAGCCCTTGGCAGTGTGCAACCCACCAGCCCCTAAGCCCTCCTTAAGGAGGACTGGCACCTAAGTGCAAAGGCAAGGCAGGATTGGAGCTGAGGCAAGAAAGGCGCCAGTGGCGACTCCCAGGCTCCTGCTGCCTGCTCCTTCCTGGAGAGGCAGCCTAAAAGCAAGGCAAGTCTGGGCAAGGCTAGCCCCCGGCAGAGCAGCCTCGCGCCAGGAACTCTGCCAGATCGGGGCTCTGAGCAGAGCTAGAGCTCTGCCGTACTGGAGGCGCACTTAGCTCCGTGCAAGCAGGGCTTTCAACTTGACGGGGCTGGGCTGCCTCCTCTTCCCCGAGGAGGCTCGCTTCCCTGCTGGCTGTGCACTCGCCTATCAGGCGGGGGCGCAGGGCTCCTCCAGCAGGTCTTGCCTCAGGGGCTGCTTCCCCTGAGTTGGGGCTGTGGGCAGGAACCCAGACACGCAGGATCAGGCCCCAACCACCTGCACATGTCTCTGCTGGGGAGGAGAGTGCTAGGGAACCTACGTCTGTCATACACTTTCTGGGCACCCAAGGAATCAGCCTCCGTGTGTGCGGGGCTGAAAACCCCAGCCAGGGGCCCTGGGAGCCTGGTGCTCTCGGTGCGGCGCTGATTCTAGGCGGCCTAGAAACCGCTGGAGGAGCCCTGCAGTTGCCCTTCCCTTCCCTCTGACAGAGCTCTCACTGCTGAAGCCCTTGGCAGTGTGCAACCCACCACCCCCTAAGCCCTCCCAACGACGCCTGGCACCTATGTGCAAAGGCAAGGCAGGATTGGAGCTGAGGCAAGGAAGGCACCAGTGGCGTCTCCCAGGCTCGCTCAGACAGCTCCTTCCTGGGGAGGGAGCCTAAAAGCAAGGCAAGTCTGGGCAAGGCGAGCCCCGGCCGAGCAGCCTCGCGCCAGAAACTCTGCCAGATCGGGGCTCTGAGCAGAGCTAGAGCTCTGCCGTACTGGAGGCCCACTTAGCTCCGTGCAAGCAGGGCTTTCCTCTTGACTGGGCTCGGCTGCCTCCTCTTCTCCCGAGGAGGCTCGCTACACTGCTGGCTGTGCTCTCGCCTATCAGGCGGGCGCGCAGGGCTCCTCCAGCAGGTCTTGCCTCAGGGGCTGCTTCCCCTGAGTTGGGCTGTGGGCGGGAACCCAGACACGCAGGATAAGGCCCCAACCACCTGCACATGTCTCTGCTGGGGAGGAGAGTGCTAGGGAACCTACGTCTCTCACACACTTTCTAGGCACCCACGGAGTCAGCCTCTGGGTGTGTGGGGATGCAAAACCCAGCCAGGGGCCCTTGGAACCTGGTGCTCTCCGTGCGGAGCTTTGTCTGGGCGGCCAAGGAACCGCTGAAGGAGCCCTGCTGTTGCCCTTCGCTTCCCTCTGACAGAGCTTTCACTGCTGGAGCCCTTGGCAGTGTGCAACCCACCAGCCCCTAAGCCCTCCTCAAGGACGCTTGGGACCTAAGTGCAAAGGCAAGGCAGGGGTAGAGCTGAAGCCAGGAAGGCGCCAGTGGCGTTTCCGAGCCTCACACAGCCTGCTCCTTCCTGGGGAGGGAGCCTTAAAGCAAGGCAAGTCTGCGCAAGGCTCGCCTATGGCAGAGCATCTTGGTGCCAGGAACTCTGCCAGATCGGGCCTCTGAACAGAGCTAGAGATCTGCCGTACTGGAGTCGCACTTAGCTTCGTGCAAGCAGGGATTTCAGCTTGACGGGGACTTGCTGCCTCCTCTTCCCCCGAGGAGGCTCGCTTCCCTGCTGGCTGTGCACTCGCCTATCAGGCGGGGGGCGCAGGGCTCCTCCAGCAGGTCTTGCCTCAGGGGCTGCTTCCCCTGAGTTGGGGCTGTGGGCAGGAACCCAGACACGCAGGATCAGGCCCCAAACACCTGCACATGTCTCTGCTGGGGAGGAGAGTGCTAGGGAACCTACGTCTGTCATACACTTTCTGGGCACCCAAGGAATCAGCCTCCGTGTGTGCGGGGCTGAAAACCCCAGCCAGGGGCCCTGGGAGCCTGGTGCTCTCCGTGTGGCGCTGAATCTGGGCGGCCAAGCAACCGCTGGAGGAGCCCTGCAGTTGCCCTTCCCTTCCCTCTGACAGAATTCTCACTGCTGGAGCCCTTGGCAGTGTGCAACCCACCAGCCCCTAAGCTCTCCTTAAGGAGGACTGGGACCTAAGTGCAAAGGCAAGGCAGGATTGGAGCTGAGGCAAGAAAGGCGCCAGTGGCGACTCCCAGGCTCCTGCTGCCTGCTCCTTCCTGGAGAGGCAGCCTAAAAGCAAGGCAAGTCTGGGCAAGGCTAGCCCCGGCAGAGCAGCCTCGCGCCAGGAACTCTGCCAGATCGGGGCTCTGAGCAGAGCTAGAGCTCTGCCGTACTGGAGGCGCACTTAGCTCCGTGCAAGCAGGGCTTTCAACTTGACGGGGCTGGGCTGCCTCCTCTTCCCCCGAGGAGGCTCGCTTCCCTGCTGGCTGTGCACTCGCCTATCAGGCGGGGCGCAGGGCTCCTCCAGCAGGTCTTGCCTCAGGGGCTGCTTCCCCTGAGTTGGGGCTGTGGGCAGGAACCCAGACACGCAGGATCAGGCCCCAACACCTGCACATGTCTCTGCTGGGGAGGAGAGTGCTAGGGAACCTACGTCTGTCATACACTTTCTGGGCACCCAAGGAATCAGCCTCCGTGTGTGCGGGGCTGAAAACCCCAGCCAGGGGCCCTGGGAGCCTGGTGCTCTCGTGCGGCGCTGATTCTAGGCGGCCTAGAAACCGCTGGAGGAGCCCTGCAGTTGCCCTTCCCTTCCCTCTGACAGAGCTCTCACTGCTGAAGCCCTTGGCAGTGTGCAACCCACCACCCCTAAGCCTCCCCAACGACGCCTGGCACCTATGTGCAAAGGCAAGGCAGGATTGGAGCTGAGGCAAGGAAGGCACCAGTGGCGTCTCCCAGGCTCGCTCAGACAGCTCCTTCCTGGGGAGGGAGCCTAAAAGCAAGGCAAGTCTGGGCAAGGCGAGCCCCGGCCGAGCAGCCTCGCGCCAGAAACTCTGCCAGATCGGGGCTCTGAGCAGAGCTAGAGCTCTGCCGTACTGGAGGCCCACTTAGCTCCGTGCAAGCAGGGCTTTCCTCTTGACTGGGCTCGGCTGCCTCCTCTTCTCCCGAGGAGGCTCGCTACACTGCTGGCTGTGCTCTCGCCTATCAGGCGGGCGCGCAGGGCTCCTCCAGCAGGTCTTGCCTCAGGGGCTGCTTCCCCTGAGTTGAGGCTGTGGGCGGGAACCCAGACACGCAGGATAAGGCCCCAACCACCTGCACATGTCTCTGCTGGGGAGGAGAGTGCTAGGGAACCTACGTCTCTCACACACTTTCTAGGCACCCACGGAGTCAGCCTCTGGAGTGTGGGGATGCAAAACCCAGCCAGGGGCCCTTGGAACCTGGTGCTCTCCGTGCGGAGCTTTGTCTGGGCGGCCAAGGAACCGCTGAAGGAGCCCTGCTGTTGCCCTTCGCTTCCCTCTGACAGAGCTTTCACTGCTGGAGCCCTTGGCAGTGTGCAACCCACCAGCCCCTAAGCCCTCCTCAAGGACGCTTGGGACCTAAGTGCAAAGGCAAGGCAGGGGTAGAGCTGAAGCCAGGAAGGCGCCAGTGGCGTTTCCGAGCCTCACACAGCCTGCTCCTTCCTGGGGAGGGAGCCTTAAAGCAAGGCAAGTCTGCGCAAGGCTCGCCTATGGCAGAGCATCTTGGTGCCAGGAACTCTGCCAGATCGGGCCTCTGAACAGAGCTAGAGATCTGCCGTACTGGAGTCGCACTTAGCTTCGTGTAAGCAGGGATTTCAGCTTGACGGGGACTTGCTGCCTCCTCTTCCCCGAGGAGGCTCGCTTCCCTGCTGGCTGTGCACTCGCCTATCAGGCGGGGCGCAGGGCTCCTCCAGCAGGTCTTGCCTCAGGGGCTGCTTCCCCTGAGTTGGGGCTGTGGGCAGGAACCCAGACACGCAGGATCAGGCCCCAAACACCTGCACATGTCTCTGCTGGGGAGGAGAGTGCTAGGGAACCTACGTCTGTCATACACTTTCTGGGCACCCAAGGAATCAGCCTCCGTGTGTGCGGGGCTGAAAACCCCAGCCAGGGGCCCTGGGAGCCTGGTGCTCTCCGTGTGGCGCTGAATCTGGGCGGCCAAGCAACCGCTGGAGGAGCCCTGCAGTTGCCCTTCCCTTCCCTCTGACAGAATTCTCACTGCTGGAGCCCTTGGCAGTGTGCAACCCACCAGCCCCTAAGCTCTCCTTAAGGAGGACTGGGACCTAAGTGCAAAGGCAAGGCAGGATTGGAGCTGAGGCAAGAAAGGCGCCAGTGGCGACTCCAGGCCCCTGCTGCCTGCTCCTTCCTGGAGAGGCAGCCTAAAAGCAAGGCAAGTCTGGGCAAGGCTAGCCCCGGCAGAGCAGCCTCGCGCCAGGAACTCTGCCAGATCGGGGCTCTGAGCAGAGCTAGAGCTCTGCCGTACTGGAGGCGCACTTAGCTCCGTGCAAGCAGGGCTTTCAACTTGACGGGGCTGGGCTGCCTCCTCTTCCCCCGAGGAGGCTCGCTTCCCTGCTGGCTGTGCACTCGCCTATCAGGCGGGGCGCAGGGCTCCTCCAGCAGGTCTTGCCTCAGGGGCTGCTTCCCCTGAGTTGGGGCTGTGGGCAGGAACCCAGACACGCAGGATCAGGCCCCAACACCTGCACATGTCTCTGCTGGGGAGGAGAGTGCTAGGGAACCTACGTCTGTCATACACTTTCTGGGCACCCAAGGAATCAGCCTCCGTGTGTGCGGGGCTGAAAACCCCAGCCAGGGGCCCTGGGAGCCTGGTGCTCTCGGTGCGGCGCTGATTCTAGGCGGCCTAGAAACCGCTGGAGGAGCCCTGCAGTTGCCCTTCCCTTCCCTCTGACAGAGCTCTCACTGCTGAAGCCCTTGGCAGTGTGCAACCCACCACCCCCTAAGCCCTCCCCAACGACGCCTGGCACCTATGTGCAAAGGCAAGGCAGGATTGGAGCTGAGGCAAGGAAGGCACCAGTGGCGTCTCCCAGGCTCGCTCAGACAGCTCCTTCCTGGGGAGGAGCCTAAAAGCAAGGCAAGTCTGGGCAAGGCGAGCCCCGGCCGAGCAGCCTCGCGCCAGAAACTCTGCCAGATCGGGGCTCTGAGCAGAGCTAGAGCTCTGCCGTACTGGAGGCCCACTTAGCTCCGTGCAAGCAGGGCTTTCCTCTTGACTGGGCTCGGCTGCCTCCTCTTCTCCCGAGGAGGCTCGCTACACTGCTGGCTGTGCTCTCGCCTATCAGGCGGCGCGCAGGGCTCCTCCAGCAGGTCTTGCCTCAGGGGCTGCTTCCCCTGAGTTGAGGCTGTGGCGGGAACCCAGACACGCAGGATAAGGCCCCAACCACCTGCACATGTCTCTGCTGGGGAGGAGAGTGCTAGGGAACCTACGTCTCTCACACACTTTCTAGGCACCCACGGAGTCAGCCTCTGGGAGTGTGGGATGCAAAACCCAGCCAGGGGCCCTTGGAACCTGGTGCTCTCCGTGCGGAGCTTTGTCTGGGCGGCCAAGGAACCGCTGAAGGAGCCCTGCTGTTGCCCTTCGCTTCCCTCTGACAGAGCTTTCACTGCTGGAGCCCTTGGCAGTGTGCAACCCACCAGCCCCTAAGCCCTCCTCAAGGACGCTTGGGACCTAAGTGCAAAGGCAAGGCAGGGGGTAGAGCTGAAGCCAGGAAGGCGCCAGTGGCGTTTCCGAGCCTCACACAGCCTGCTCCTTCCTGGGGAGGGAGCCTTAAAGCAAGGCAAGTCTGCGCAAGGCTCGCCTATGGCAGAGCATCTTGGTGCCAGGAACTCTGCCAGATCGGGCCTCTGAACAGAGCTAGAGATCTGCCGTACTGGAGTCGCACTTAGCTTCGTGTAAGCAGGGATTTCAGCTTGACGGGGACTTGCTGCCTCCTCTTCCCCCGAGGAGGCTCGCTTCCCTGCTGGCTGTGCACTCGCCTATCAGGCGGGGCGCAGGGCTCCTCCAGCAGGTCTTGCCTCAGGGGCTGCTTCCCCTGAGTTGGGGCTGTGGGCAGGAACCCAGACACGCAGGATCAGGCCCCAAACACCTGCACATGTCTCTGCTGGGGAGGAGAGTGCTAGGGAACCTACGTCTGTCATACACTTTCTGGGCACCCAAGGAATCAGCCTCCGTGTGTGCGGGGCTGAAAACCCCAGCCAGGGGACCTGGGAGCCTGGTGCTCTCCGTGTGGCGCTGAATCTGGGCGGCCAAGCAACCGCTGGAGGAGCCCTGCAGTTGCCCTTCCCTTCCCTCTGACAGAATTCTCACTGCTGGAGCCCTTGGCAGTGTGCAACCCACCAGCCCCTAAGCTCTCCTTAAGGAGGACTGGGACCTAAGTGCAAAGGCAAGGCAGGATTGGAGCTGAGGCAAGAAAGGCGCCAGTGGCGACTCCCAGGCTCCTGCTGCCTGCTCCTTCCTGGAGAGGCAGCCTAAAAGCAAGGCAAGTCTGGGCAAGGCTAGCCCCCGGCAGAGCAGCCTCGCGCCAGGAACTCTGCCAGATCGGGGCTCTGAGCAGAGCTAGAGCTCTGCCGTACTGGAGGCGCAAGCTCCGTGCAAGCAGGGCTTTCAACTTGACGGGGCTGGGCTG
>NW_017214460.1:0-14680 GCF_001704415.2 Capra hircus
CATGGCACGTGGGACAGCCTTGTGGAAAGCCTCGTGGGACAGCCCTGTGGGAAAGCCTCGAGGGAAAGCCACAGATCCCTTGATCCATGTGAAGGGAAGCGTGACACTGCTCCTACAGCTCGGTAGGAAAGCCAATGTGCCTGCCCCCACTCTGACGAGGACTGACTCCCCTGGGGAGACTCTAGAAGTACCCCCTAGATCCATGTCAGCACTGGAGAGGAATCCTCAGATTCCCGGCAACGACTCCACACAAGGACTTAGGCACCAGCATCAACGGGAGAGGAATCCTAAGAGGCCCCCGAGCAACCTCGCCTGGGGACTGGCCTTCCTGAGGCCAACAGAGCGGGTCCCTGTGGTCCCCGTCCTACGTGGAAAGCACCTGCCGCAACTCGAGTAAATCCAGGAGTTTATCCCCTTCAGGCGAGATGAGGACCATTTCCGCTGAGGCGTCTCGAGGCTAATCACACCTAACCTCTGGAACTTCCAAAGGGTCCTTCACACCCTTGCTGAAACTCAAGAAGTCCCCGACATACCCGTCTTCACTCGAGACGAAACACGGGAGTCCCGCCCACATCCAGAGGAGCCCCATGTCCGCCTCCTAGCTCGAGAGGAGGGATCCTTTCCCTGCGTGGTCGGGAAAGAATTCCCGGCATTCCGTCGCATTTCAAGAGGAGGCGCTCTCCCACACAGAAAAAGCGAGAGAACTCCAGGGTCGTGCCACCATTCCCAGAAATCCCCCAGATGTCTCGGTCCATTCCAGGAAAACCTGTTTTCCCTGCACTGCCTCGACTTTCAAGCCGAGGATCGACTCACACCACGGTGGCACGTGGGACAGCCCTGTGGGAAAGCCTCGTGGGAAAGCCTCGAGGGAAAGCCACAGATCCTTGATCCACTCGACGGGAAGAATGAAACAGCTGCTACAGCTCGGAGGAAAGCGCACGTGCATGCCCCCACTCGAGACGAGGACTGACTCCCCTGGGGAGACACCAGACGTACCCCAAGATCCATGTCAGCACTTGAGAGGAATACTCAGGTTCCGGCAGCTACTCCACACAAGGTCTTAGGCCCCGACATTGACGGGAGAGGAATCCCGAGAGGCCCCCGAGCAACTCGCACGGGGAGATACCTTTCCTGAGGCCACCAGAGCGGGTCCCTGAGGTCCCCGTCGTAAGTCGCGACACCTGCCGCAACTCGAGAAAATCCAGGAGGTTCTCCCCTCCAGGCGAGATGAGGCCCATTTCAGCTGAGCCGTCTCGAGGCTAATCACACCTAACCTCTGGAACTTTCAAAGGGTCCTTCACATCCTTGCTGCAACTCAAGAAGTTCCCCCACATACCGTCTCCACTCCAGAGGAAGCACGAGAGTCCCGCCCACATCCAGAGGAGCCCGTTCCCGCCTCCTAGCTCGAGAGGAGGGATCCTTTCCCTGCGTGATCGTGAAAAATTTCCCGGCGTTCCCGTCGCATCCCAAGAGGAGGCGCCTCCTCCCACAGGAAAGTCGAGAGGAATTCCAGGGTCGTGACACCATTCCCAGAGTCCCCCAGATGTCTCCGTGCATTACAAGGAAACCTGTTTTCCCCTGCACTGCCTCGGCTTTTCAAGCCGAGGATCGACTCACACCACCGGTGGCACGTGGACAGCCCTGTGGGAAGCCTCGAGGGAAAGCCACAGATCCCTTGATCCACGCGAAGGGAAGCGTGACACTGCTCCTACAGCTCGGCAGGAAAGCCCAAGTGCATGCCCCCAATCTGACGGAGGACTGACTCCCCTGGGGAGACTCTAGAAGTACCCCTAGATCCATGTAAGCACTGGAGAGGAATCCTCAGATTCCGGCAACGACTCCACACAAGGACTTAGGCCCCGGCATCAACGGGAGAGGAATCCTAAGAGGCCCCCAAGCAACTCGCATGGGTACTGGCCTTCCCTGAGGCCACCAGAGCGGGTCCCCTGTGTTCCCCGTCCTACGTGGAAAGCACCTGCCACAACTCGAGTAAATCCAGGATGTTCTCCCCTCCAGGCGAGATGAGGCCCATTTCGGCTGAGTCGTCTCGAGGCTAATCACACCTAACCTCTGGAACTTCCAAAGGGTACTTCACACCCTTGCTGCAACTCAAGAAGTTCCCCGACATACTCGTCTCCACTCCAGAGGAAGGACGAGAGTCCCGCCCACATCCAGAGGAGCCCCGTTTCCGGCCCCCTAGCTCGAGGGAGGGATCCTTTTCCTGCGTGGTCGGGAAAGAATTCCCGGCATTCCAGTCGCATCTCAAAGAGGATGCGCTCTCCACTGGAAAGGCGAGAGGAACTCCAGGGTCGTGCCACCATTCCCAGAGTCCCCCAGATGTCTCAGTTCATTCCAGGGAAACCTTTTTTTCCCTGCACTGGCCTCGACTTTCAAGCCGAGGATCGACTCACACCACGGTGGCACGTGGGACATCCATGTGGAAAAGCCTCGCCGGGAAAGCCTCGTGGGAAAGCCTCAAGGGAAAGCCCCTGATCCCTTGATCCACGAGAAGGGAAGCGTGACATTGCTGCTACAGCTCGGGAGGAAAGCGCACGTGCATGCCCCCACTCGAGACAAGGACTGACTCCACTGAGGAGACTCCAGAAAGTACTCCAAGATCCATGTCAGCACTGGAGAGGAAACCTCAAGTTCTGGCACCGTCTCCACACAATGTCTTAGGCCCCGGCATCCGACGGGAGAGGAATCCCGAGTGGCCCCCCGAGCAACTCGCCATGGGGACTGGCCCTTTCCTTGAGGCCACCAGAGCGGGTCCCTGAAGTCCCCGTCGTAAGTCGAGAGCACCTGCCGCAACTCGAGAAAATCCAGGAGGTTCTCCCCTCCAGGCGAGATGAGGCCCATTCGTGCTGAGGGCGTCTCGAGGCTAATGCAGACTTAACCTTCCGAACTTCAAAAGGGTCCTTCACACTCTTGCTGCAACTCAACAAGTTCCCCGACATACCCGTCCACTCCACAGGAAGCACGAGAGTCCCGCCCACATCCAGAGGAGCCCTGTTTCTGGCCTCTTGCTCGAGAGGAGGGATCCTTTCCCTGCGTGGTCGGGAAAGAATTCCCGGCATTCCCGTTGCATCCCAAGAGGAGGCGCTCTCCCACAGGAAAGGCGAGAGGAACTCCAGGGTCGTGCCACCATTCCCAGAGTCGCCCAGATATCTCAGTCCATTCCAGGGAAACCTGTTTTTCCCTGCACTGCCTTGACTTTCAAGCCGAGGATCGACTCACACCACGGTGGCACGTGGGAGAGCCCTGTGTGCAAGCCTCGTGGGAAAGCTTCCTGGGAAAGCCTCGAGGGAAAGCCGCTGATCCCCTTGATCCACGCGACCGGGAAGCGTGACACTGCTGCTACAGCTCGGGAGGAAAGCGCACGTGCATGCCACCACTTGAGACGAGGACTGAGCCCCTGGGGAGACTCCGGGAGTACCCCAAGATCCATGTCGGCACTGGAGAGGAATCCTCAGGTTTCCGGCACCGACTCCACACAAGGTCTTAGGCCCCGCGCAATCGACGGGAGAGGAATCCCGAGAGGCCTAGGAGCAACTCGGATGGGTACTGGCCTTTCTTGAGGCCACCAGAGAGGGTCAATGAGGTCCCCGTCTTAAATCGAGAGAACCTGCTGCAACCCGAGAAACTCCAGGTGGTTCTCCCCTCCAGGCGAGATGAGGCCCATTTCACCTGAGGCGTTTCGGAGGCTAATCACACCTTACCTCTGGAACTTACAAAGGTTCCCTCAATCCCTTACTGGCAACTCCAAGAAGTTCCCCCGGCATACCCGTCTCCACTCGAGAGGAAGCACGAGAGTCCCGCCCACATCCAGAGGAGCCCCGTTTCCCCCACATAGCTCGGGAGAAGTGATCCTTTCCCTGCGTGGTCGGGAACGAATTCCTGGTGTTTCCCGTCGCATCTCAAGAGGAGGCGCTCTCCACAGGAAAGGAGAGAGAAACTCCAGGGTCGTGCCACCATTCCCAGAGTCCCCCAGATGTCTCAGTCCATTCCAGGGAAACCTGTTTTCCCTGCACTGCCTCGACTTTCAAACCGAGGATCGACTCACACCACGGTGGCACGTGGGACAGCCCTGTGGGAAGCATTGTGGGAAAAGCCTCGAGGGAGAGCCACAGATCCCTTGATCCACGGGACGGGAAGCTTGACACTGCTACTACAGCTTGGGAGGAAAGCGCACGTGCATGCCCCCACTCGAGACGAGGACTGACTCCCCTGGGGAGACTCCAGAAGTACCCCCAAGATCCATGTCAGCACTGGAGAGGAATCCTCAGGTTCCCGTCACCAACACCAAACAAAGTCTTAGGCCCCCAGCATCGTCGGGAGTGGAATCTCGAGAGGCCCCCCGAGCCCACTTGCATGGGGACTGGCCTTTCGTGAGGCCACCAGAGCGGGTCACTGAGGTCCCCGTCATAAGTCGAGAGCCACCTGGCCGTATCTGGAGAAAAACCAGGACGTTCTCCCCTCCAGGCGAGATGAGGCCCATTTCCGCTGAGGCGTCTAGAGGCTAATCACAGGCCAACCTCTGGAACTTCCAAAGGGGCCTTCACACCCTTACTGCAACTCAAGAAGTTCCGCGAACACACGTCTCCACTCCAGAGAAAGCACGAGAGTCCCGCCCACATCCCAGAGGAGCCCGGATTCCACCCCATAGCTCGAGAGAAGGGATCCTTTCCCTGCGTGGTCGGGAACGAATTCCCTGCGTTCCCGGTCGCATCTCAAGAGGAGGAGCTCTCCACAGGAAAGGCGAGAGGAACTACAGGGTCGTGCAAACCATTCCCAGAGTCCCCAGATGTCTCAGTCCATTCCAGGAAAACCTGTTTTCTCTGCACTGCCTCGACTTTCAAGCCGAGGATCGACTCACACCACGGGGGCACGTGGGACAGCCCTGTGGGAAAGCCTCGTGGGATAGCCTCGTGGGAAAGCCTCGTGGGAAAGCCTCTAGCGAAAGCCACAGACCCCTTGATCCATGCGAAGGAAGCGTGACACCGCTGCTATAGTTCGGGAGGTAATCGCACGTGCATGTCCCCACTCGAGACGAGGACTGACTCCCCTGGGGAGACTCCAGAAGTACCCCAAGATCCATGTCGGTACTGGAGAGGAATCCTCAGGTTCCAGCACCGACTCCGCACAAGGTCTTATGCCCCGGCATTGACGGGTGAGGGAATACCGGGGGGCCCCCGAGAAAACTCGCATGGGGACTGGCCTTTCCCTGAGGCCACCAGAGCGGGTCCCTGAGGTCCGCATCGCAAGTCGAGAGGCACCTGCCGCAATCTCGAGAAAATTCAGGAGGTTTTCCCCTCCCAGGCTAGATGAGGCCCATTTTCCGCTGAGGCGTCTCCGAGGCTAATCACACCTAACCTCTGGAACTTCCAAAGGGTCCTTCACACCCTTGCTGCAACTCAAGAAGTTCCCCGACATACACGTCTCCACTCGAGAGGAAACATGAGAGTCCCGCGCCCACATCCAGAGGAACCCCGTTTCCGCCTCCTAGCTCGTGAGGAGGGATCCTTTCCCTGCGTGGTCGGGAAAGAATTCCCGGCGTTCCCGTCGCATCTCAAGAGGAGGCACTCTCCACAGGAAAGGCGAGAGGAACTCCCAGGGTCGTGCCACCATTCCCTGAGTCCCCCAGATGTCTCCAGTCCATTCCAGGGGAAACCTGTTTTTTGCCTCTGCCACTGGTCTCGACTTTCAAAGCCGAGGATCCGACTCACACCACTGTGGCACGTGGGACAGCCTTGTGGGAAAGCCTCGTGAAAAAAGCCTTCAGGGAAAGCCTCGAGGGAAAGCCACAGATCCCATGATCCACGCGAAGGGTAGAGTGACACTGCTGCTACAGCTTGGGAGGAAAGTGCACGTGCATGCCCCCACTGGAGACCAGGACTGACTCCCCTGGGGAGACTCCAGAAGTACCCCAAGATCCATTTCACACTGGAGAGGAATCCTCCAGATTCCGGCATCTTCTCCACGCAAGGTTTTAGGCCACGACATAGACGGAGAGAAACCCCGAGAGGCCGTCGAGCAACTCGCAAGGGGACTGGCCTTTCCTGAGGCCACAAGATGGGTTCCTAAGGTCCCCGTGGTAAGTCAAGAGCACGTGTCGCAACTCGCGAAAATCCACGAGGTTCTCCCCTCCAGGCGAGATGAGGCCCATTTCCGATGAGGCGTCTCGAGCCTAATCACACCTAACCTCTGGAACTTCCAAAGGGTTCTTCACAGCCTTGCTGCAACTCAAGAAGTTCCCCGACATACCGGTCTCCACACAAGAAGAAGCACGAGAGTCCCGCCCACATCCAGAGGAGCCCCGTTTCCGCCTCCTGGCTCGAGACGAGGGATTCTTTCCCTGCGTGGTCGGGAAAGAATTCCGGGTGTTCCCGTCGCATCTCAAGGGGAGGCGCTCTCCACAGGAAAGGCGAGAGGAACTCCAGGGTCGTTCCACCATTCCCAGAGTCCCCCAGATGTCTCAGTCCATTCCAGGGAAACCTGTTTTCCCTGCACTGCCCTCGACTTTCAAGCCGAGGAATGACTCACACTACGGTGGCACGTGGGACAGCCCTGTGCCGACAGCCCTGCGGAAAAGCCTCGAGGGAAAGCCACTGATCCCTTGATCCACGCGAAGGGAAGCATGGACCACTGCTGCTACAGCTCGGGAGGTAAGCGCACGTGCATGCCCCCATTCGAGACGAGGACTGACTCCCCTGGGAAGACTCCAGAAGTACCCCAAGATCCATGTCAGCACTGGAGAGTAATCCTCAGGTTCCGGGGACCGACCCCACACAAGGTCTTAGGCCCCGGCAATCGACGGGAGAGGAATCCCGAGAGGCCCCCGAGCAACTCGCAGGGGAATGGCCTTTCCTGAGGCCACCAGAGCGGGTCCCTGAGGTCACCGTCGTAAGTCGAGAGCACCTAACACAACTCGAGAAAATCCAGGAGGTTCTCCCTTCCAGGCGAGATGAGGCCCCATTTCCGCTGAGGCGTTTCGAGGCTAATCACATCTAAATTCTGTAACTTCCAAGGGGTCCTTCACACCCTTGCAGCAACTCAAGAAGTTCCCCGAGATACCCTTCTCCACTCAAGAGGACGCACGAGACTCCCGCCCACTTCCAGAGGAGCCCCGTTTCCACCTCCTAGCTCGAGAGGAGGGATCCATTCCCTGTGTGCTGGGGAAAGAATTCCCGGCGTTCCCGTCGCATCTCAAGAGGCGGCACTCTCCACAAGTAAGGCAAGAGGAACTCCAGGGTCGTGCCACCATTCCCAGAGTCCCCCAGATGTCTCAGTCCATTCCAGGGAAACCTGTTTCCCTGCACTGCATCGACTTTCAAGCCGAGGATCGACTCACACCACCGGTGGCAAGTTGGACAGCCCTGTGGGAAAGCCTCGTGTGAAAGCCTCGGGGAAAAGCCTCGAGGGAAAGCCACAGATCCCATGATCCACGCGAAGGGTAGAGTGACACTGCTGTTACAGCTCGGGAGGAAAGCGCACGTGCATGCCCCCACTCGAGACGAGGACTGAATCCCCTGGGGAGACTCCAGAAGTACCCCAAGATCCATTTCACACTGGAGAGGAAACCTCAGATTCCGGCATCGTCTCCACATAAGGTTTCAGGCCACGACATAGACGGGAGAGGAAAGCCCGAGAGGCCCGTCGACCAACTGGCATGGAGACTGGCCTTTCCTGAGGCCACAAGAGCGGGTTCCTAAGGTCCCCCTGGTAAGTTGAGAGCACGTGTCGCAACTCGCGAAAATCCACGAGGTTCTCCCCTCCAAGCGAGATGAGGCCCATTTCCGATGAGGCGTTTCGAGGCTAATCACACCTAACCTCTGGAATTCCAAAGGGTTCTTCACACCCTTGCTGCAACTCAAGAAGTTCCCCGACATACCGGTCTCCACACAAGAAGAAGCACGAGAGTCCCGCCCACATCCAGAGGAGCCCCCGTTTCTGCCTCCTGGCTCGAGACGAGGGATTCTTTCCCTGCGTGGTCGGGAAAGATTTCCCGGCGTTCCGGTCACGTCTCAAGAGGAGGCGCTCTCCACAGGAAAGGCGAGAGGAACTCTAGGGTCGTGCCACCATTCCCAGAGTCCCCCAGATGTCTCAGTCCATTCCAGGGAAACCTGTTTTCCCTGCACTGCCTCGACTTTCAAGCCGAGGATCGACTCACACCACGGTGCCACGTGGGACAGCCCTGTGGGAAAGCCTCGTGGGAAAGCCTCGTGGGAAAGCCTCGAGGGAAAGCCACAAACCCCCGTGATCCACGCGAAGGGAAGCGCGACACTGCTGGTACAGCTCGGGAGGAAAGCGCACGTGCATGCCCCCACTCGAGACGAAGACTGATACCCTGGCGAGACTCCAGAAGTATCTCAACATCCATGTCAGCACTGGAGAGGAATCCTCAGGTTCCCGCACTGTCTCCACACAAGGTTTTAGGCCCCATCATCGACGGGAGAGGAAACCCGAGAGGCCCCAGTGAGGCCCCCGAGCAACTCGCATGGGGACTGGCCTTTCCTGAGGCCACCAGAGCAGGTCCCTGAGGTCCCCGTCGTATGTAGAGAGCACCTGCCGCTACTCGAGAAAATCCAGGAGGTTCTCCCCTCCAGGCGAGATGAGGCCCCATTTCCAATGAGGCATCTCGAGGCTTATCACATCTAACATCTGGAACTTCCAAGGGTTTTCACACCCTTGCTGCAACTCAAGAAGTTCCCCGACATACCCGTCTCAACGAGAGAGGAAGCACGAGAGTCCCGCCCACATCCAGAGAAGCCCCGTTTCCGCCTCCTAGCTCGAGAGGAGGGATCCTTTCCCTGCGTGGTCGGGAAAGAATTGCCGGTGTTCCAGTCACAACTCAAGAGGAGGCGCTCTCCACAGGAAAGGCCAGAGGAACTCCAGGGTCGTGCCACCATTCCCAGAGTCCACCAGATTTCAAGTCCATTCCAGGGAAAACTGTTTTCCCTGCACTGCCTTGACTTTCAAGACGAGGATCGACTCAAACCACGGTGGCACGTGGGACATCCCTGTAGGAAAGCGTCGTGGGAAAGCCTCGAGGGAAGGCCTCGAGGGAAAGCCACAGATCCCTTGATGCACACGAAGGGAAGCGCGACACTGCTGCTACAGCTCGGGAGGAAAGCACACGTGCATGCCCCCTCTCGAGAGGAGGACTGACTCTGCTGGGGAGACTCCAGAAATACCCCAAGATACATGTCAGCAGTGGAGACGAATCCTCAGGTTCCTGCACCGACTCCACACAAGGTCTTAGGCCCCGGCATCGACGGGAGAGGAATCCCGAGAGGCCCCCGAGCAACTCGCATGGGGACTGGCCTTTCCTGAGGCCACCAGAGAGGGTCCCTGAGGTCCCCGTCGTAAGTCGAGAGAAGAGGCCGCAACTCGAGAAAATCCAGGAGGTTCTCCCCTCCAGGCGAGATGAGGACCATTTCTGCTGAGGCGTCTCGAGGCTAATCACACCTAACCTCTGGAATTTCCAAAGGGTCCTTCACACCCTTGCTGCAACTCAAGAAGTTCCCCGACATACCCGTCTCCACTGGAGAGGAAGCACGAGATTCCGCCCACATCCAGAGGAGCCCCGTTTCCGCCTCCTAGCTCGAGAGGAGGGATCCTTTCCCTGCGTGGTCGGGAAAGAATTCCCGGCGTTCCCGTCGCATCTTAAGTGGAGGCGCTCTCCACAGGAAAGGCGAGGGGAACTCCAGGGTCGTGCCACATTCCCAGAGTCCCCCAGATGTCTCAGTCCATTCCATGGAAACCTATTTTCCCCTGCACTGCCTCGACTTTCAAGCCGAGGATCGACTCACACCACGGTGGCACGTGGGACAGCCCTGTGGAAAAGGCTCGTGGGAAAGCCTCGTGGGAAAGCCTCGAGGGAAAGCCACAGATTCCTTGATCCAAGCGAAGGGAAGTGCGACACTGCTGCTATAGCTGGGAAGGAAAGCGCACGTGCATGCCCCCACTCGAGACGAGGACTGACTCCCCTGGGGAGACTCCAGAAGAACCCCAAGATCCATGTCAGCACTGAAGAGGAATCCTCAGGTTCCTGCACCGGCTCCACACAAGATCTTAGGCCCCTGCATCGACGGGAGAGGAATCCCGAGAGGGCCCCGAGCAACTCGCATGGGGACTGGCCTTTCCTCACGCCACCACAGCGTGTCCCTTAGGTTCCCGTCGTAAGTCGAGAGCACCTGCCGAAACTCGAGAAAATCCAGGAGGTTCTGCCCTCCAGGCGAGATGAGGCCCATTTCCACTGAGGCGTCTCGAAGCTAATCACACCTAACCTCTGGAACTTGCAAAGGGTCCTTCACACCCTTGTTGCAACTCAAGAAGTTCCCCCATACACCCGTCTCCACTCGAGGGGAAGCACGAGAGTCCCGCCCACATCCAGAGAAGCCGCGATTCGGCCTCCAATCTTGAGAGGAGGGATCCTTTCCCTGCGTGGTTGGGAAAGAATTCCCGGTGTTCCCGTCGCTTCTCAAGAGGAGGTGCTCTCCACAGGAAAGGCGAGAAGAACTCCAGGGTCGTGCCACATTCCCAGAGTCCCCCAGGTGTCTCAGTCCATTCCAGGGAAACCTGTTTTACCTGCACTGCCTCGACTTTCAAGCCGAGGATCGACTCACACCACGGTGGAACGTGGGACAGGCCCTGTGGGAAAGCCTCGTGGGAAAGCCTCGTGGAATAGCCTCGAGGGAAAGCCCCTGATCCCTTGATCCACACGAAGGGAAGCGTGACACTGCTGCTACAGATCTGGAGGAATGCGCACGTGCATGCCCCCACTCGAGACAAGGACTGATTCCCCTGGGGAGACTTCAGAAGTACCCCAAGATCCATGTCAGCCCTGGAGAGGAATCCTCACGTTCCGGCACTGACTCTACACAAGGTTTTAGGCCCCCAGCATCGACGGGAGAGGATTCTCGAGAGGCCTCCGAACAACTCGCATGGGGACTGGCCTTTCCTGAGACCACAAGAGCGGGTCCCTGAGGTCCCCGTCGTAAGTCGAGAGCACCTGCCGTAACTCGAGAAAGTCCAGGAGGTTCTCCCCTCCAGGGGAGATGAGGCCCATTTCCGCTGAGGCGTCTGGAGGCTAATCACATCTCACATGTTGAACTTCCAAAGGGTCCTTCACACCGTTGCTGCAACTCAGGAAGTTCCCCGACATACCCGTCTCCACTCGAGAGGAAGCACGGTGTCCCGCCCAAATCCAGAAGAGCCCCGATTCCGCCTCCTAGCTCGAGAGGAGGGATCCTTTCACTGCACGGTCGGGAAAGAATTCCCAGCGTTCCCGTCGCATCTCAAGAGGAGGCGCTCTCCACAGGAAAGGCGAAAGGAACTCCAGGGTCGTGCCACCATTCTGAGAGACCCCAGATGTCTCAGTCCATTCCAGGGAAACCTGTTTTCCCTGCACTGCCTCGATGTTCAATCCGAGGATCGGCTCACACCACGGTGGCTGGTGGGACAGCCCTGTGGGAAAGCCTCGTGGGAAATCCCCGTGGGAAAGCCTCAAGCGAAAAGCCACAGATCCCTTGATCCAGGGCTATGGAAGCGTGACACTGCTGCTACAGCTCGGGAGGAAAGCGCACGTGCATGCCCCCACTCGAGACTAGGACTGACTCCACTGGGGAGACTCCAGAAGTACCCCAAGATCCATGTCGGCACTGGAGAGGAATCCTCAGGTTCCGGCACCGACTCCACACAAGCTCCAGGGCCCCGGCATCGACGGGAGAGAAATCCCGAGAGGCCCCCGAGCAACTGGCATGGGGACTGGCCTTTCCTGAGGCCACCAGAGCGGGTCCCGTATGTCCCCGTCGTAAGTCGAGAGCACCTACCGCAACTCGGGAAAATCCTGGAGGTTCTCCCCTCCAGGCGAGATGAGGCCCATTTCCGCTCAGGCGTCTCGAGTCTAATCACACCTAACCTCTGGAACTTCCAAAGGGTCCTTCACACCCTTGCTGCAACTCATGAAGTTCCCCGACATACCCGGCTCCACTCGAGAGGAAGCACGGGAGTCCCGTCCACATCCAGAGGAGCCCTGTTTCCCCCTCCTAGCTCGAGAGGAGGGATCATTTCCCTGCGTGGTGGGAAAGAATTCCCGGCGTTCCCGTCGCTTCTCAAGAGGAGGCGCTCTCCACAGGAAAGGCGAGAGGAACTCCAGGTTCGTGCCACCATTCCCAGAGTCCCCCAGATGTCTCAGTCCATTCCAGGGAAACCTGTTTTCCCTGCACTGCCTTCACTTTCAAGCCGAGGATCGACTCACACCACCTTGGCTCGTGGGACAGCCCTGTGGGAAAGCATCGAGGGAAAGCCCCGTGGGAAAGCCTCAAGGGAATGCCACAGATCCCTTGATCCAAGCGAAGGGAAGCGTGACACTGCTGCTACAGCACGAGAGGAAAGCGTACGTGCAGGCCCCCACTCGAGACGAGGACTGACTCCCCTGGGAAGACTCCAGAAGTACCCCAAGATCCATGTCAGCACTGGAGAGGAATCCTCCGTTTCCGACACCGACTCCACAAAAGGTCTTAGGCCCCGGCATCGGCGGGAGAGGAATCCCGAGAGGCCCCCGAGCAACTCGCTTGGGGACTGGCCTTTCCTGAGGCCACCAGAGCGGGTCACTGAGGTCCCGTCTTAAGTCGAGAGCACCTGCCGCAACTCGACAAAATCCAGGAGGTTCTCCCCTCCAGGCGAGATGAGGCCGATTTCCACTTCGGCGTCTCGAGGCTAATCACATTTATCATCTGGAACTTCCAAAGGGTCCTTCACACCCTTGCTGCAACTCAAGAAGTTCCCCGACATACCCGTCTTCACTCAAGAGGAAGCACGAGAGTTCCGCCAACATCCAGATGAGCCCTGTTTCCGCCTCCTAGCTCGAGAAGAGGGATCCTTTCCCTGTGTCGTCGGGAAAGAATTCCCAGCTTTTTCTGTCGCCATCTCAAGAGGAGGCGCTCTCCACAGGAAAGGCGAGAGGAACTCCAGGGTCGTGCCACCATTCCCAGAGTTCCTCAGATGTCTCAGTCCATTCCAGGGAAACCTGTTTTTCCTGCACTGCCTCGACGTTCAAGCCGAGGAACGACTCACACCACGGTGGCACGTGGGACAGCCGTGTGGGAAAGCCTCGCGGGAAAGCCTCGAGGGAAAGCCACAGATCCCTTGATCCAAGCAAAGGGAAGCGTGACACTGATGCTACAGCTCGAGAGCAAAGCGCACGTGCAGGCGCCCACTCGAGACGAGGACTGACTTCACTGGGGAGACTCCAGAAATAACCCAAGATGCATGTCAGCACTGGAGAAGAATCCTCAGGTTCCGGCACCGACTCCACACAAGGTCTTAGGCCCCGGCATCGACGGGAGAGTGATCCGAGAGGCCACCGAGCAACTCGCATGGGGACTGGCCTTTCCTGAGACCCCAGAGCGGGTCCCTGAGGTCCCCGTCGTAAGTCAAGAGCAACTCCTGCAACTCGACAAAGTCCAGGAGGTTCTCCCCTCCAGGCGAGATGAGGCCCATTTCCGCTGAGGCGTCTCGAGGCTAATCACATCTAACATCTCGAACTTCCAAAGGGTCCTTCACACCCTTGCTGCAACTCAAGAAGTTCCCCGACATACCCGTCTCCACTCTAGAGGAAGCTCGAGAGTCCCGCCAACATCCAGAGGAGCCCCGTTTCTGCCCCTAGCTCGAGAGGCGGATCCTTTCCCTGCGTGTTCGAGAAAAGAATTCCTGGCGTTCCGGTCGCATCTCAAGAGGAGGCGCTCTCTTCAGGAAAGGCGAGAAGAACTCCAGGGTCGTGCCACCATTCCCAGAGTCCCGCAGATGTCTCAGTCCATTCCAGGGAAACCTGTTTTCCCTGCACTGCCTCGAATTTCAAGCTGAGGATCGACTCACTCCACGGTGGCACGTGGGACAGCCCTGTGGGAAACCCTGAGGGAAAGCCACAGATCCCTTTATTCACTCGAACAGAAGCGTGACACTGCTGCTACAGCTCGGGAGGAAATCGCATGTGCATGGCCCACTCGAGATGCAGAACGACTTTCCTGGGGAGACTCCAGAAGTACCCCAGATCCATGTCAGCACTGGAGAGGAATCCTCAGGTTCCGGCACCGACTCCACACAAGGTCTTATCCTCTGGCATCGACGGTAGAGGAATCCCGAGAGGCCCCGTGCAACTCCCATGGTGACTGGCCTTTCCTGAGACCACCAGAGCGGGTCCCTGAGGTCCCCGTCGTAAGTCGAGAGCACCTGCCGTACGACGAGAAAATCCAGGAGGTTCTCCCCTCCCGGCGAGATGAGGCCCATTTCCGCTAATGCGTCACGAGGCTAATCACACACCTAACCTCTGGAACTCAAAAGGGTCCTTCACACTTTTGCTTGCAACTAAAGAAGTTCCCCGACATACCCGTCTCAATTCGAGAGGAAGCACGAGAGTCCCGCCCACATCCAGAGGAGCCCCGTTTCCATCTCATAGCTCGAGAGGAGGGATACTTTCCATGCGTGTTCGGGAAAGAATTCCCGGCGTTCCCGTCGCATCTCAAGAGGAGGCGCTCTCCACAGGAAAGGCGAGAGGAACTCCAGGTCGTGCCACCATTCCCACAGTCCCCCAGATGTCTCAGTCTATACCAGGGAAACCTGTTTTCCCTGCACTGCCTCGACTTTCAAGCCGAGGATCGACTCACACCACGGTGGC